>NC_092750.1:4371888-4446888 GCF_047496795.1 Chiloscyllium punctatum | reverse complement strand
GGAGGTTGGGTGCTTGGTGGTGGGTGTAAAGACACCAATCTCTCCCTGAGTGTCGGTGAACCGAAGGAGCTGGTCATTATCTGCAGGAAGCAGAGAGGAGGCCACGCCCCTGTCTGTATCGATGGGGCTGAGGGGGGAAAGAGGGTGAACAGCATCACGTTCCTGGGGGCTGACCATCACCAACAATCTGTCCTGGTGTACCCTCATTAACGTGATGATCAAAAAAGCACAGCATTAAGGCTCCAGTTCCTCAGGAGTGTAAGAACATTCAATAAGAATCTCCAATGCCTGTTACAAATATTTCTAAATGGACGATAGAAAGCATTTTATGTGGATGAATCTTAGTTTGGACTCCACCTACACTTCCCACTGCCTCGAGAAAGCAGCCAACATCATCGCAGAGTGGAGAGAGTGTTGCTGGAAAAGCACAGCCGGTCAGGCAGCGTCCACGCAGCAGGAGAGTCGACATTTTGGGCAAAAGCCCCTCATCAGGAATGAGGCTTGTGGGCTGAGGAGGGAGGTGGGGGTAGAGAGATAAATGGGAGGGGGTGGGTTTGGGGGGGGGGGCGGGGGAGGTAGCTGGAAAAGTGATAGTTGGATGAAGGTGAGGGAGAAGGTGATAGGTCAGAGGGAGGAGTGATGGACAGGTCCGGAGGGCGGTGCTGAGTTGGAGGCTCGGGGCTGGGATAATGTGGGGGGGAGGGGGAAATGAGGAAGCTGGTGAAATCCACATTGATCCCGTGTGGTTACAGGGTCCCAAGGCAGAATATGAGGCGTTCCTCCTCCAGGCATTGGGTGGTAACGGTTTGGCGTAGGAATTGGGAATAAGGACGACGTTTTTTGCAGGAGGTAGGGTGGGAGGAGGTGTTGTCTCGGCACCAAACTCTCAAATCTGATCTCCAGCATCTGCAGCCCTCACTTTCTCCCAACATCATCAAAGACCCCTCCCAACCGAGTTATAATCTCTTGCGACCTCTTCCATCAGGCAGAAGGTACAGAAGCTTGAACACACACCAACAGGTTCAGGAGCAGCGTCTTCCTCACTGCTATTGGAGGGATGAATGGAGCTCTCTAGTTTCAAATCTAATGTTGATCTCACTCTCTGTACACCGTCTCTCCAGCTGTAACATTGCATGCCTCACTCTGTTCTACTACCCTAAGGCACTTTGTGTGGAATGATCTGCCTGTACTGTCCATGAAACAAACCTTTTCACCGCACCCAGGTACGTGTGACAATACTCAATCAGATCATATCAATGTTGGATTGTCAACCCCAACCAACTCAGAATGCCTTTCCTCGTTCCCCCTCTCTGAGGGAGGTGATGGGTTCACTGGGCAGCTACAATATGTCCCATATTGACCCACTCACCACTCCCTCCCTCCAGAGCTCAGAATATTGGGGTGGGGAGATCTCTGGGCACCCCCTTGAATGGGCATGTGGCCCATCAAAACGATAAAATGATTACTCTGAGGCCTGTTCCACTGCAAGTGAATGGACAAAAAGGGACAATCCTGAGCCTTTCCCACTAGGCCTCACTGGACTGGGGGTAAACCTCTCGCCCCTCTCCTCCCCTCCCCTTCCACTGTACTCAACCCATCTGACCCACCCACACTCCCCAGCAATGCCCCCCCTCAACATTGTCACCCCTGCCCACGTCTCAGAACAACCCCACATTGCCTGTCGCCTGTGACCCCCCTCCCACTGCCCCTCTTTCTCAGGCTAATGGCACGAACACAAGGAAACAAAATACAGCCGTCACGTGGCCAGCTGATCTCTGACCTTTCTGAAACAGCGACTTACCATTGGGCGGGAGGTCACTCTTCTCCGGAATAATCTTCTTGATCTCCGTGGCAACCTGGCTGAGGGCCTCGACCAGCTGGACCTGCTTTTGGAACCCCTCGATGACCGCCCGCCCACAGCCCATCAGGTAGGCCTCAAGAACCAGTGCAAACCGGTCACAGAAATATGGGGAAGATGTGACCTCACTGCGGAGGTACCAGAAGAAGAAATGGCCAATTCTCTTACTCTGGGGAAAAGAAGGGGATTGAAAAGTCACAGAACAACCAACACACGGTCACACAATCCCAACAATTCAGAACGTCAGGGCACAGAGTAACAAGGAGATGGGGTCAAGACGCAAAGTATTGACCGTGTCAGTGCTGAGAGAGTGCCGCACTGTCAGAGGGTCAGTGCTGAGGGAGTGCCGCACTGTCAGAGGGTCAGTGCTGAGGGAGTGCCGCACTGTCGGAGGGTCAGTGCTGAGGGAGTGCCGCACTGTCAGAGGGTCAGTGCTGAGGGAGTACCGCACTGTCGGAGGGTCAGTGCTGAGGGAGTGCCGCACTGTCAGAGGGTCAGTGCTGAGGGAGTGCCGCACTGTCAGAGGGTCAGTGCTGAGGGAGTGCCGCACTGTCAGAGGGTCAGTGCTGAGGGAGTGCCGCACTGTCAGAGGGTCAGTACTGAGGGAGTGCCGCACTGTCGGAGGGTCAGTGCTGAGGGAGTGCCGCACTGTCGGAGGGTCAGTGCTGAGGGAGTGCCGCACTGTCGGAGGGTCAGTGCTGAGGGAGGGCCGCACTGTTGGAGGGTCAGTGCTGAGGGAGGGCCGCACTGTCGGAGGGTCAGTGCTGAGGGAGGGCCGCACTGTTGGAGGGTCAGTGCTGAGGGAGGGCCGCACTGTTGGAGGGTCAGTGCTGAGGGAGGGCCGCACTGTTGGAGGGTCAGTGCTGAGGGAGGGCCGCACTGTTGGAGGGTCAGTGCTGAGGGAGTGCCGCACTGTCAGAGGGTCAGTACTGAGGGAGGGCCGCACTGTTGGAGGGTCAGTGCTGAGGGAGTGCCGCACTGTTGGAGGGTCAGTGCTGAGGGAGGGCCGCACTGTTGGAGGGTCAGTGCTGAGGGAGTGCCGCACTGTCAGAGGGTCAGTACTGAGGGAGTGCCGCACTGTCAGAGGGTCAGTGCTGAGGGAGTGCCGCACTGTTGGAGGGTCAGTGCTGAGGGAGTGCCGCACTGTTGGAGGGTCAGTACTGAGGGAGTGCCGCACTGTCAGAGGGTCAGTACTGAGGGAGTGCCGCACTGTCAGAGGGTCAGTGCTGAGGGAGTGCCGCACTGTTGGAGGGTCAGTGCTGAGGGAGTGACACACTGTCAGAGGGTCAGTGCTGAGGGTGCACCGCACTGTCAGAGGGTCAGTACTGAGGGAGTGCCGCACCGTCAGAGGGTCAGTATTGAGGGAGTGCCGTACTGTCAGAGGGTCAGTGCTGAGGGAGTGCCGCACTGTCAGAGGGTCAGTGCTGAGGGAGTGCCGCACTGTTGGAGGGCCAGTGCTGAGGGAGTGCCGCACTGTCAGAGGGTCAGTACTGAGGGAGTGCCGCACTGTCAGAGGGTCAGTGCTGAGGGAGTGCCGCACTGTCGGAGGGTCAGTGCTGAGGGAGTGCCGCACTGTCGGAGGGTCAGTATTGAGGGAGTGCCGTACTGTCAGAGGGTCAGTGCTGAGGGAGTGCCGCACTGTTGGAGGGTCAGTGCTGAGGGAGTGCCGCACCGTCAGAGGGTCAGTATTGAGGGAGTGCCGTACTGTCAGAGGGTCAGTGCTGAGGGAGTGCCGCACTGTTGGAGGGTCAGTGCTGAGGGAGTGCCGCACTGTTGGAGGGTCAGTGCTGAGGGAGTGCCACACTGTCAGAGGGTCAGTGCTGAGGGAGTGCCACACTGTCAGAGGGTCAGTGCTGAGGGAGTGCCACACTGTCAGAGGGTCAGTGCTGAGGGAGTGCCACACTGTCAGAGGGTCAGTGCTGAGGGAGTGTCACACTGTTGGAGGGTCAGTGCTGAGGGAGGGCCGCAGTGTTGGAGGGTCAGTGCTGAGGGAGTGCCACACTGTTGGATATAGAAGTGTGTGTAGTTTTGATGTGATTGTGAGGTTGGAGTGGGGCATAGCGCTGGGACCTGGTGAGGGGTGGTACCCTGCCCTAGGGTGTGATATTTGCCACTCACCCTGAGTGCGCGTCGGATGAGGAACCGGGCGAGGGCACTGTCATGGTACGGTTCAAACTTCAACGCCTGAGGGAGGACAGAGCAAAACAACAATCCAACGTGATTGGTCAATTGGCTTACCCTGAATCCCACTCACCTCCTCACCCCACCCATGAAACCCACCCCCAACCCCCAACCCCCAACTCCACCCACCCAACCCTCAACCCCCAGCTCCACTGCCAGTGCCAAACCTCAACTCACCCAACCCCCGAACCCACCCACAACCCCCAACCCCACCACCAACCCCCGAACCCACCCTCAACCCGCAACTCCACCCCCAGCACCAAAACCCAACCCCAACCCCCAATGGGAGGCAGGGGGCATGGGGGAATGGGGGCAGGGGGACGGGGGCATGGGAGGCAGGGGGCATGGGGGAAGGGGGGCAGATGGACGGGGGCATGGGAGGCAGGGGGCATGGGGGAAGGGGGGCAGGGGGCATGGGGTGGGGAGGAATGGCCCTATGTAGAATCCTGATGGAGCCCAGTACGGCACTTTCATTGCGGAACTGACAGGAAGGGGGACAGGATTGTGGGGGAATGTTGGAAATGGGGGAGGTTAGAGCTGTGTGTGTCTGTGTGAGGGTGTGTGTGTGTGTGTGAGTGTGTGTGAGGGTGTGTGTGGGTGTGTGTGTGAGGGTGAGGGAGATGAACAATTGGTGAGAGCGCGGTGTTGGCAGCCGAGGTCAGATATTGGGGATTAGCTGACCATCGGTGACAGGGAAGTAGGGGCAGGAAATATTCACCCAGACACAGGAGCTCCGAGGGGAAGAATGGCCTCACATTCCAGCCAGTGACCCATAACAGAGACAGGGGTCTGGGTGGCATCGCTGAGCCATGCCCTTACCATCGCTGGGCTATCATTGAGGGGTGGGGGAGAGACACCAAGACTGAACTAATTGATTCAGCCATTACCCAGATCAAAGCCCAGGGTCGGACATTAAACTGGTGAAGGGGATGTACACCGTAGTGTTCCAAATATCTCCGATATGGGGATGTCTGAGTGGGTCAGAGCGGGAGAAACATTTGGTCAAACTGGTACTAGCTCAGCTGGTTTGGGTTGAAGGTCAAGAGCAGCCCGTTGGATGTTCCTGCAGAGAACGCAGAGACAGCCCGGTTAACCACATCAGGTTGTCTTTAACACAGGCCCTCAGGAAGCAACAGGCAACCAAAAGGCATCACACCTTAACTTCTCAAGGTTAGAAAATTCTGGAAAAAGGGACAAGGATCCAGGACAGACAGCTCAGTCCACAGCAAGAGCAGACAGATGGTCACTCCAAGGTTGGAGACCGTGCTGGACAATCAGACACAGTCCTGTTATCGATTAACGTCCGACATCTACAGGTTAATGTGGGAAACCCTGAGACAGATTCCTGAGGGTGAGGGACCATTGGGGATGATTAATGCCCAGTGTTAACCCTGTCACACAGACTGAGTCTGTGGGCTCTACAGTCTAACACATGGGATTAAAATGGACACGGACTCTGTTACAGAATCGTTTCTTAATTTTCATCGTTGTGACAATGTCAGTGCCAATAGCCATTAATACACTGGAGAGAGGATTGAGGTAATAAGGAGTGAATATCATGTGATTAATATTTGCTCAAGTTAGAGGGGGTGGGGGTGTTGGGAAGTATGTCTTTAAATCATTGGCAGCGTGTCTATATCCGAGACAGACAATACTCAGGTTCTGGCAATGCTGGAGATCACAATGGGTCAGATCGCGTCCGTGGAGAGACAGAGAGACAGAGAGAGAGAGAGCAAGCGAACGTTTCAATGACTCTTCATCAGAGTCCTCAGGTTCTGTTCTGGAGTCAATTTGTACTCAATTTGGAAGAGAATGCAGGAGGTTATACAGCAGCCTTCATAAATACAGGAAACGTTCAAATGACAGATCTTTAAAATTACCCCCCTATATGGGATGGCACTGGTAAGTCTGAGTGTTCATTGTCGGGTGTTTGTGAAACAGGGAGCCCCCGATTATGCGACAGAGGAATCAAAGTGCAGGTTAAGTCCACAGCAGCCACATGCACAGCAGAGGGGACAGCTCTCATTGTAATTCTGGGCACATGGCGGTAGCAGAGGAATAACGATCAGGGAGCTATTGATCCTGCCCTAATCCCTCCTGGGGGTGTGCCCTGTACCCACACATGCTGGCTGCCATGGTAACAGTACAGCTGGTGAAAAGCTACTTGAGAGAAACCGTGAACAAGGAAGTGACAGAACACCTGAAGGAACCTGGTGCAGTCTCCAAGTGTGGTGTCCTGTCTAATCACACAGGGATATAGCTCAATGCCCAGTGAGTGGGCCGTCTTACACACTGCAGCAACAAACCCATTATGGGCTTTGCTTTAGAATTCACTCATGAGATATGGGCAACACTGGCTGGGCCGTCCCTAGTTGCCCCTTGAGAAGGTGGGGGTGAGCTCCCTTCTTGACCCGCTGCTGTCCATGTGCTGTAGGGTAGACCCACAATGTCCCTGAGGGAGGGAATTCCAGGATTCTGACCCAGCTACACTGAAGGAACGGCGATATATTTCCAAGTCAGGATGGGGAGGGGCTTGGAGGGGAACTTGGAGGGGAGTGGTGTGGAACATAGAACATAGAACAATACAGCTCAGAACAGGCCCTTCGGCCCTCGATGTTGTGCCGACCTGTGAACTATTCTCAACTCGTCCCCCTACACTATCCCATCGTCATCCATATGCTTATCCAAGGATTGTTTCAATCTCCCTAATGTGGCTGAGTTGACTACATTAGCAGGTAGGGCATTCCACGCCCATACCACTCTCTGAGTAAAGAACCTGCCTCTGTCATCTGTCTTAAATCTATCACCCCTCAATTTGTAGCTATGCCCCCTTGTACAAGCTGATGTCATCATCCTAGGAAAAAGACTCTCACTGTGTACCCTATCTAATCCTCTGATCATCTTGTACATCTCTATCAAATCCCCCCTTATTCTTCTTCTCTCCAATGAGAACAGACCCAAGTCTCTCAGCCTTTCCTTATAAGACCTTCCCTCCAGACCAGGCAACATCCTGGTCAATCTCCTCTGCACCTTCTCCAATGTTTCTACATCCTTCCTGTAATGGGGTGACCAGAACGGGACAAGATATTCCAAATCGGCAGCAATAGTGTTTTGCAGCATGACATTACGGCTCCGGAACTCAGTCCCTCTACGAGTGAAACCTAACACACCGTATGTCTCCTTAACAGCACTATCCACCTGGGTGGCAACTTTCAGGGATCTATGTATGTGAACTCCAAGATCCCTCTGCACATCCACACGACCAAGAATCTTTCCATTGACCCAGTACTCTGCCTTCCTGTTATTCTTCCCAAAGCGCATCACCTCACATTTAGCTGTATTGAACTCCATTTGCCACCCCTCAGCCCAATTCTGTAGTTTATCCAAATCCCCTGCAACCTGTAACATTCTTCCACACTGTCCACTACTCCCCTGACTTTAGTGTCATCTGCAAATTTACTAATCCATCCACCTATACCTGCGTCTAAATCGTTTATAAAAATGACAAACAGCAGTGGTCCCAAAACAGATCCTTGTGGCATACCACTAGTAACCGGGCTCCAGGCTGAATATTATCCATCAACCACCACTTTCAGAAATCCAGTTTCTAATCCAAACTGCTAAATCACCCTCAATCCCATTCCTCTGCATTTTCTCCATCAGCCTACCATGTGGAACCTTATCAAAGGCTTTACTGAAGTCCACGTCAACTGCCCTACCCTCATCTACATGCTTGGTCACCTTCTCAAAAACTCAATGAGGTTTGTGAGACACGACCTGCCCCTGACAGAACTACCCCCCCCCCCCCATGTTGACTGTCTGTAGTCAGGAAGCTCCAGAAGCCACCTTGGTTTGGGGGGGGGGCGGGTGGAGGTGGTTGATATGAGAAGGTCACACAGACAGGGAGGGAAAGGCCGGGGGGATTTAGTGCGGCCCAGATCACAAAGGGGAGGTTGTGGGAAACTACCAAGAACGTACTAGAATAGATGGGCCTAGAATAGTGAGGACACGGACAGGGCAGGAGGGACAGATCCATTGCCATGGGTGGGGGTGGTGGGTGTGAGGGTGGCGTTGTGTGTTGGTACAGATGTGGGTTTGGGCAGTTCTGGTAAGTGCAGACCTAAGGCCAGAAGCTCATTCAGGATCAAAAGGTGACCCAAATCTCAGCCTGTTGCCATGGGGATGGATTGAGTCAGTAGCTCAGGAATGAACCTTGGAGCAGGAATCGAAGACAAAATAGCTTCGGTCTACTCGATATCCACCTGACCCAGAGAGAGGGGGCTCTCTGTGACTGGCCACATCCAACACTGATGTCAACACATGGTTTCGGATTCTCCGAGAGTCAAGGGGATTGGATCTGAGGTCAAAGATCAGTCACAATCTTATTGAAGGATGAAGGGCCGAATGGCCTTCCCTTGCTCCTGTGTCATTTGGTTTTATCTTCTTCCTGCTCTCCCAAACCCATTCCCGAGAATACCCAGAGCAAAGGGAAACCAGCGTCACCTGGACGAGCTGCAGGAGGTATCTCAACAGATGGTCATTGTCCACCTGCTCCAGCCGCTGGACAGAGAGGGTCCTGACCTTCTCATCGGCAATGTTGATGCTGAGCAGTTCCAGTGCGACAGCAATATCCAACTCTGGAGGGTTCCAGTGATCAAACAGCCAGTGCACCTCCTCAACTGCTTTTAGGTCACCCCATTGGACGGTGCTGAGGAAGGTGGGCAGTGAGAGACTGTACTGAGCGCACTCCTCTGTGAACCGTTTCAGCAAGTCCTTCTGGGAGCCGCTCAGGGAACACCGAGAGACCTCCTGCACCACTTCCTGTCGCACTGCCACCTCCTCCTCTTCGGATTGGTCAACCCTTGAGGACCATGAGCCCATGCCACTCGGCAGCACCACCGGGTAATTGTAACTGTCCAACAGGATACAGATCGCTGCTGAGTTCTCGATATCAGGGTTCGTCTTGGAAGAGAGTTTGTCCACTTCGTGGGTGACCAGTCTCTCCTCGCGAGACGAGTAGGTCCACATGTGGAGGATGTGCTGTCCTTGCTGAAGGAGCGAACGATGATCGATCAGGAGTAGGTTGACAAAGTAGAGGAGTTTGCTCTTCCCTCTGTGAGCGTCCGCGGTGTCCCTAATGTTCTGGGAGCTCTCTTGGTCCAGGCCGTACACGGACAGAGCCAACCGCGATCCTTTGGGCAGGTCCTTCACTGCAATGTCAAACTCCAGCCAAGAGTTCCACAAAATCTCCTCGGCCAGAGGCATGGGCTGAGAGTGGGCCGAAGCGAGAACATTGGTGGCGTGGTGAACTGTTCCCTCCACAAATATATTCGGGAGGCTTTTGCTGGGAAGAACAGGAATGTCCAAACCCACAAGCTTGACCCGGAATCGCTGCCTGCAATCCCAGAGCGACAGCATCCGAATCTGCTCAATATCTTTGTCCCTCAGGGCCAGCTGGTCATGGGTGGTGGTGAGTCCTGTGTACTGATCAACCAAAGGCCAGTCCTCAATCTTCACCTCATCGTCTGTAAGACACGGAGTGGGCACCAGTGCCAGTCGCAATTCCTCTTTATTCTTGATGCAGCGCCTCACCCAGGTGAAGTCAATGAGGGACCAGTTTCCCGTGATGTACTCTTCTCTGCCCCAGACCTTTAAGACGAAGCGATGATCAGCTCCCTGCATCAGTGACCCTCTCTCCGCCATCTTCTGCCTGGACAGGTGGGCCACCATTTCCGCTGTGTCGTAAATCCCTACCTTCATCTTGTGGTTGATGGTGTTGTAGGAGATGACCACCACTAACTCCTTGCTGATTTGACTCTGGAGGGTTTTGGGGAGAGGGCAGGAAGCCAGCCAAGGTTCCATTGCGTAATCCCGCCTATCCCGATTGTGGACCTCGGATTTCCGAGACGAGGTGAGTTTCCTTCGGGCACAGGCCACCTCTCCCCGCTGCTCGGCAACAGTGCTTTGCACGTCATAGCCAATCAGGTAGGCCAGATCCTTCTGGAATATCTCAGCCTCTCTCGTGGCCTTGGGGCGCTGTTTGATGTAAAGGAGACACTTCTGAGAGCCCAGACACCTCCAGTACTTCACCGCGTCGAGCGTGTGCAGGAACTGCTGGCTGTCATAAATCTCATACCAGCTCGCTCCCTTCTTGTAGAGGAGCTGGTGGGACTCTGGGTCAGACAGTTGGTAGATGGAAGGTTTCCCACTCTCCTGGCTGGCTCTGAGCCAGATGATCAGCCAGAGGCTCCTCACGGTGCTGTTCAGTGACACTTCCACAGTGACCACCTCATTCCCATTACCGTCAGCTTTCTGAGTGGGCAGCACCACCACAAACTTCATCATCCCCGAGTCAGCACTGGGCTCCTTCTCTCCCACCTCCTTCTCGACCAGGCTTGGAGCCGGCTGTGGGTCCATCGCGCAGGGACTCCCCGCACCCTGGAAAGCAACCACCAAAACAAAACACACTCTCCCTGCTTCAACTCAACAGAACCTCTCCTTCCACAGTCACAACGGAAAGAGATCAACCATCAAACCCTCCCAGGGACAGGGACAGTATGGGGTTAGGTACAGAGTAAAGCTCCCTCTACACTGTCCCCCCATCAAACACCCCCAGGACAGGGACAGCACGGGGTTAGGTACAGAGTAAAGCTCCCTCTACACTGTCCCCCATCAAACACCCCCAGGACAGGGACAGCACGGGGTTAGGTACAGAGTAAAGCTCCCTCTACACTGTCCCCATCAAACCCTCCCAGGACAGGGACAGCACGGGGTTAGGTACAGAGTAAAGCTCCCTCTACACTGTCCCCCCATCAAACCCTCCCAGGACAGGGACAGCACGGGATTAGGTACAGAGTAAAGCTCTCTCTACACTGTCCCCCATCAGACACAACCAGGAACAGGGACAGCACAGGGTTAGGTACAGAGTAAAGCTCCCTCTACACTGTCCCCCATCAAATACTCCTGGCCCGTGCAGTAAACCCGAGGGGAAGAGGGAACCCCAGTCAGCAGCAGTAGTGCTTGCTCTGTGACTGTCAAAGGGACGGCGAACAGAATTTAAAACGTTCTCCAGTCAGTGTCAGACTCACCTGCTGAACACAGCTTTAACAGATGGGTGATGTGTGAGGTTCTTGGGCGTTAATCCCTGCTGCTTCCTCATTCCCAGTTAATCCTTTACTCGTTTGACCAGTTCCACAACAATGTCTAGCTCTCTCTAGCTCCGCTCCTGGGGAGTAAACTGCTCTGCTCCCTCCAATTACCGAGACACTCGTCAACATGAACTGGGGTCTCTGTGTGGCCTGGAGACCTCACAGCTTTGCCCCAGCACATTAGCTCAGTGCCCAGGCCCAGGGTCTCTCTGCCACACGATCACGTGTGTTCACTCCCCTTCGTCGGTACGTCAACCAATCTCCTGGGCAACATTTCCAGGGCTGAGACTGAGGGAGGGCCGCACTGTCGGAGGGTCAGTACTGAGGGAGTGCTGCACTGTCGGAGAGTCAGTACTGAGGGAATGCTGCACTGTCGGAGGGTCCGTGCTGAGGGAGTGTCGCACTGTCGGAGGGTCAGTGCTGAGGGTGGCCCGCACTGTCGGAGTGTCAGGGCTGAGGGAGTGCTGCACTGTCGGAGGGTCAGTGTTGAGGGAGAGTCGCACTGTCGGAGGGTCAGTGCTGAGGGAGTGCATCACTGTCGGAGGGTCAGTGCTGAGGGAGTGCTGCACTGTCAGAGGGTCAGTACTGAGGGAGGGCTACACTGTCGGAGGGTCAGGGCTGAGGGAGTGCCTCACTGTCAGAGGGTCAGTGTTGAGGGAGAGTCGCACTGTCGGAGGGTCAGTGCTGAGGGAGTGCCATACTGTCGGAGGGTCAGTGCTGAGGGAGTGCCACACTGTCGGAGGGTCAGTGCTGAGGGAGTGCCACACTGTCGGAGGGTCAGTGCTGAGGGAGTGCAACACTGTCGGAGGGTCAGTCCTGAGGGAGTGTCACACTGTCGGAGGGTCAGTGCTGAGGGAGTGCCGCACTGTCAGAGGGTCAGTACTGAGGGAGTGCCGCACTGTCAGAGGGTCAGTACTGAGGGAGGGCTACACTGTCGGAGGGTCAGGGCTGAGGGAGTGCCTCACTGTCGGAGGGTCTGTGCTGAAGGAGTGCCGCACTGTCGGAGGGTCAGTGCTGAGGGAGTGCCGCACTGTCGGAGGGTCAGTGCTGAGGGAGTGCGACACTGTCGGAGGGTCAGTCCTGAGGGAGTGTCACACTGTCGGAGGGTCAGTGCTGAGGGAGTGCCGCACTGTCAGAGGGTCAGTACTGAGGGAGTGCCGCACTGTCAGAGGGTCAGTACTGAGGGAGGGCTACACTGTCGGAGGGTCAGGGCTGAGGGAGTGCCTCACTGTCGGAGGGTCTGTGCTGAAGGAGTGCCGCACTGTTGGAGGGTCAGTGCTGAGGGAGTGCCGCACTGTCGGAGGGTCAGTGCTGAGGGAGTGCGACACTGTCGGAGGGTCAGTGCTGAGGGAATGTCGCACTGTCAGAGGGTCAGTGTTGAGGGAGTGCCTCACTGTCGGAGGGTCTGTGCTGAAGGAGTGCTGCACTGTCAGAGGGTCAGTGCTGAGGGAGTGCCACACTGTCGGAGGGTCAGTACTGAGGGAGTGCTGCACTGTCAGAGGGTCAGTGCTGAGGGAGTGCTGCACTGTCAGAGGGTCAGTACTGAGGGAGGGCTACACTGTCGGAGGGTCAGGGCTGAGGGAGTGCCTCACTGTCAGAGGGTCAGTGTTGAGGGAGAGTCGCACTGTCGGAGGGTCAGTGCTGAGGGAGTGCTGCACGGTCAGAGGGTCAGTGCTGAGGGAGTGCTGCACTGTCGGAGGGTCAGTGCTGAGGGAGTGCTGCACGGTCAGAGGGTCAGTGCTGAGGGAGTGCCACACTGTCGGAGGGTCAGTGCTGAGGGAGTGCAACACTGTCGGAGGGTCAGTCCTGAGGGAGTGTCACACTGTCGAAGGGTCAGTGCTGAGGGAGTGCCGCACTGTTGGAGGGTCAGTACTGAGGGAGGGCGACACTGTCGGAGGGTCAGTACTGAGGGAGTGCCACACTGTCGGAGGGTCAGTACTGAGGGAGTGCCTCACTGTCAGAGGGTCAGTGTTGAGGGAGAGTCGCACTGTCGGAGGGTCAGTGCTGAGGGAGTGCTGCACGGTCAGAGGGTCAGTGCTGAGGGAGTGCTGCACTGTCGGAGGGTCAGGGCTGAGGGAGTGCCTCACTGTCAGAGGGTCAGTGTTGAGGGAGAGTCGCACTGTCGGAGGGTCAGTGCTGAGGGAGTGCCACACTGTTCGAGGGTCAGTACTGAGGGAGAGCTACACTGTCGGAGGGTCAGTACTGAGGGAGTGCCTCACTGTCAGAGGGTCAGTATTGAGGGAGAGTCGCACTGTCGGAGGGTCAGTGCTGAGGGAGTGCTGCACGGTCAGAGGGTCAGTGCTGAGGGAGTGCCACACTGTCGGAGGGTCAGTGCTGAGGGAGTGCGACACTGTCGGAGGGTCAGTGCTGAGGGAGTGCAACACTGTCGGAGGGTCAGTCCTGAGGGAGTGTCACACTGTCGGAGGGTCAGTGCTGAGGGAGTGCCGCACTGTTGGAGGGTCAGTACTGAGGGAGTGCCACACTGTCGGAGGGTCAGTACTGAGGGAGGGCTACACTGTCGGAGGGTCAGGGCTGAGGGAGTGCCTCACTGTCAGAGGGTCAGTGTTGAGGGAGAGTCGCACTGTCGGAGGGTCAGTGCTGAGGGAGTGCTGCACGGTCAGAGGGTCAGTGCTGAGGGAGTGCTGCACTGTTGGAGGGTCAGTACTGAGGGAGGGCTACACTGTCGGAGGGTCAGGGCTGAGGGAGTGCCGCACTGTCAGAGGGTCAGTATTGAGGGAGAGTCGCACTGTCGGAGGGTCAGTGCTGAGGGAGTGCCGCACTGTCAGAGGGTCAGTGCTGAGGGAGTGACACACTGTTGTAAGCAAGTTACATTATGAGAAGAGTGCATTCAAATTAGAGCTGTTTTCTCTCAAATTTAGAAGGAGAAGGGGTGATCTGAGGAAAATCTTCAAGATAATGACAGGAAAAGTCAGGGTAGATAAAGGTGGATGAAGATAAACTCTTTCCACTGGTTGGGGATTCTAGAGCTAGAGGCATAGACTGAGAATTCGGGTCAGACCGTTCAGGAGAGCTGTTTAGAAGCATTTCCAAACACAAAGGGTGGGAGGTAGAGTCCTAGAGATGTACAGCACGGAAACAGACCCTTCGGTCCAACCCGTCCATGCTGACCAGATATCCCAACTCAATCTAGCCCCACCTGCCAGCACCCAGCCCATATCCCTCCAAACTCTTCCTATTCATATACCCATCCAAATGCCTCCTAAATGTTGTAATTGTACCAGCCTCCACCACATCCACTGGCAGCTCATTCCATACACGTACCACCCTCTGTGTGAATAAGTTGCCCCTTTGGTCTCTTTTATATCTTTCCCCTCTCACCCTAAACCTATGCCCCTCTAGTTCTGGACTCCCCCACCCCAGGGAAAAGACTTTGTCTATTTATCCTATCCATGCTCCTCATGATTTTATAAACCTCTATAAGGTCACCCCTCAGCCTCCGACGCTCCAGGGAAAACAGCCCCAGCCTGTTCAGCCTCTCCCTGTAGCTCAAATCCTCCAATCCTGGCAACATCCTTGTAAATCTTTTCTGAACCCTTTCAAGTTTCACACCATCTTTCCGATAGGAAGGAGACCAGAATTGCACACAATACTCCAACAGTGGCCTAACCAATGTCCTGTCCTCCCAACTCCTGTACTCAATACTCTGACCAATAAAGGAAAGCATACCAAACACCTTCTTCACTATCCTATCTACCTGTGACTCCACTTTCAAGGAGCTATGAACCTGCACTCCAAGGTCTCTTCGTTCAGCAACACTCCCTAGGACCTTACTATTAAGTGTATAAGTCCTGCTAAAACTTGCTTTCTCGAAATGCAGCACCTCACATTTATCTGAATTAAACTCCATCTGCCACTCCTCAGCCTATTTCTTTAGTCACCCAGCATTCCCTATACCTACCAGCCCTCCCTCTCACCTTGACAGGAATATACTTTCTCTGGATTCTCGTTATCTCATTTCTGAAGGCTTCCCATTTTCCAGCCGTCCCTTTACCTGCGAACATCTGCCTCCAATCAGCTTTTGAAAGTTCTTACCTAATACAGTCAAAATTGGCCTTTCTCCAATTTGGAACTTCAACTTTTAGATCTGGTCTATCCTTTTCCATCACTATTTTAAATCTAATAGAATTATGGTCGCTGGCCCCAAAGTGCTCCCCCACTGACACCTCAGTCACCTGCCCTGCCTTATTTCTCAAGAGTAGGTCAAGTTTTGCACCTTCTCTAATAGGTACATCCACATACTGAATCAGAAAATTGTCTTGTACACACTTAACAAATTCCTCTCCAACTAAACCCTTAACACTATAGCAGTCCCAGTCTATGTTTGGAAAGTTAAAATCCCCTACCATAACTACCCTATTATTCTTACAGATAGCTGAGATCTCCTTACAAGTTTGTTTCTCAATTTCCCTCTGACTATTAGGGGGGGGGGGGTCTATAATACAATCCCAATAAGGTGATCATCCCTTTCTTATTTCTCAGTTCCACCCAAATAACTTCCCTGGATGTATTTCTGGGAATATCCTCCCTCAGCACAGCTGTAATGCTATCCCTTATCAAAAACCCCACTCCCCCTCCTCTCTTGCCTCCCTTTCTATCCTTCCTGTAGCATTTGTATCCTGGAGCATTAAGCTGCCAGTCCTGCCCATCCCTGAGCCATGTTTCTGTAATTGCTATGATATCCCAGTCCCATGTTCCTAACCATGCCCTGAGTTCATCTGCCTTCCCTGTTAGGCCACATGCATTTAAATAAATGTGGTCTAATGTCTCAGTCCGGCCCTGTTTCCTGCCAAGCTGTTGTTTGCTGTTTGTGTTGACTGTTTGACTCGCTTCCCTTATCTATTGTACCAGCCTCAGCCTTCTTGTTTTCCTCACTATGACATCGGATCCCACTAATATGCACCCCCCCCCCCCACCCCGACCCCCCACCTTACTAGTTTAAATCCTCCCTAGCAGCTCTAACAAATCTTCCTGCCAGTATATTAGTCCCCTTCCAATTTAGGTGCAGTCCGTCCTTCTTGTACAGGTCACTTCTACCCCAAAAGAGATTCCAATGATCCAAAAGTGTGACTCCTTCTCCCATACACCAGCTCCTCAGCCATGCATTCATCTGCTCTATCCTCCTATTCCTGCCCTCACTAGCTCGTACCACGGGTAGTAATCCAGATACTGCTACCCTCGAGGACCTGCCTTTTAACCTCCTGCCTGGTTTCCTGTATTCTCTCTGCAAAAACCTCATCCCTTTCCCTCAACTATGTAGATGGTACCAATGTACACAATGCCGTCCTGCTGGGTCCCTCTCACCTTTAAGAATATTGTGCACCCTCTCTGAGACATTCCTGACCCAACATCAGAGACAATAGACAATAGACAATAGATGCAGGAGTAGGCCATTCTGCCCTTCGAGCCTGCACCACCATTCAATATGATCATGGCTGATCATTCCTAATCAGTATCCTGTTCCAGCCTTATCTCCATACCCCTTGACTCCACTATCTTTAAGAGGTCTATCCAATTCTTCCTTAAATGAATCCAGAGACTGGGCCTCCACTGCCCTCTGGGGCAGAGCATTCCACACAGCCACCACTCTCTGGGTGAAGTAGTTTCTCCTCATCTCTGTCCTAAATGGTCTACCCCGTATTTTTAAGTTGTGTCCTCTTGTTCAGGACTCACCCATCAACGGAAACATGTTTCCTGCCTCCAGAGTGTCCAGTCCTTTCATAAGCCTATACGTTTCAATCAGATCCCCTCTCAGTCTTCTAAACTCAAGGGTATACAAGCCCAGTCGCTTCAGTCTTTCCGTGTAAGGCAATCCTGCCATTCCAGGAATTGACCTCGTGAACCTACGCTGCACTCCCTCAATAGCCAGAATGTCTTTCCTCAAATTTGGAGACCAGAACTGTACACAGTACTCCAGGTGTGGTCTCACCAGGGCCCTGTACAGCTGCAGAAGCACCTCTTTGCTTCTATACTCAATTCCTCTTGTTATGAAGGCCAGCATGCTATTAGCCTTCTTCACGACCTGCTGTACCTGCATGCTTGCCTTCATTGACTGGTGGACAAGAACACCCAGATCTCTCTGAACAGCCCCTTTACCTAATTTGATACCATTGAGGTAGTAATCTGCCTTCCTGTTCTTGCCACCAAAGTGGATAACCAGACATTTATCCACATTAAACTGCATCTGCCATGCATCTGCCCACTCACCTAACTTGTCCAGGTCACCCTGTAATCCCCTAACATCCTCATCACATTTCACCCTACCACCTAGCTTTGTGTCATCAGCAAATTTGCTAATGTTATTGCTGATACCATCTTCTATATCATTTACATATATTGTAAAAAGCTGCGGTCCCAGCACGGATCCCTGCGGTACCCCACTGGTCACTGCCTGCCATTCCGAAATGGAGCCGTTAATCACTACCCTTTGTTTCCTATTAGCCAACCAATTCTCTATCCAATCTAGTACTTTGCCCCCAATCCCATGCGCCCTAATTTTACTCACTAACCTCTTGTGTGGGACTTTATCAAAAGCTTTCTGAAAGTCCAGGTACACTACATCCACTGGATCTCCCTCGTCCATCTTCCGAGTTACATCCTCAAAAAATTCAAGAAGATTAGTCAAGCATGATTTCCCCTTCATAAATCCATGCTGACTCTGTCCTATCCTGTTACTATTATCCAGATGTGCCGTAATTTCATCCTTTATAATAGACTCCAGCATCTTTCGCTGCGAAATTCGCTGCTCGTTGGATGCTGCCTGAACTGCCGTGCTCTTCCAGCACCACTAATCCAGTATTTGCTTTCCAGCATCTGCAGTCATTGTTTTTACCTCAGGCTACAACTGGAGCACTGCGAGTGATTTTGGTCACTGCACTTTAGGAAGGAGGTGAGGCCTCTCAAGAGGAGATTTATCAGAATGGCCCTGGGTTTTGAGGAAGGATCTCTGGGGGTTTCGCCCTGCCGTCTGGGGGGAGAGATTGGGGTTATTTTTCTTGGAGCAAAGGACATTGAGAGAAAGAGCTCAGACAAAGAGAAGGTGTTCTCTGTTGGTTGATGACCTAAAGATGAGGCAATCACAGATCGAGGGTGAGCAATGAGGAGGAATCCATAGAGAAGGATTTATTGATGCTGTAGGTGGGAGGGATCTGCCCATGAGGGGCGGGAACTGGAGACAAGGAATGATGTAGAAAGGACTTTGGACTGGCTTTTGAGTGAGAGAGGTGGGGAATGGGACTGACTGGATACAGAAAGCTAGCATTAACTCGATGGACCAAACGGCCTTTCCCTGTGCTCTAATGACTCAGTGAGATTATTACTCTGTGAATGATAATGGGCATCCCAGAGACTCATTGAGAAATTCATTAACAGTGCACAAATATTTGAATTGGAGGGGCCAGTGTTGGACTGGGGTGGTCAAAGATATAAATCACACAACACCAGGTTATAGTCCAACAGGTTTATTTGGAAACACTAGCTTTCGGAGCACTGCTTTTGGACAGCTACCTGATGAAGGGGCAGTGCTCCGAAAGCTAGTGCTTCCAAATAAATCTGTTGGACTATAACCGGGTGTTGTGTGATTTTTAACTTGAAACAAATATTTGAAGTATTTTATGACCTAAGTAAATGTTGTTGACTGCAAGAGAATTTCTTTGAGGTTTGTAAATGATTTACTCAGGAATTCGGTGAAGTTTAATGAGGCACTTGCTGTGGTTATAAGTTTAGGTCGTGTTTATTCAGATATTAAACATACTTCACTCAAAGGTTTCACAACTTTACTGACTTCCATTTGCCAGTGAGCAGCTTGTTTATCTCCCGAGACCCTGTTGCAGTTTTGAAGACGAGATGTTGAGTTGACCTTGATTTTACAGCGGTCTATGGATACCAGATGGAGAAGGGGTGGACAGTGCACATTAGAGGGCAATTCATTAACCCCATTCAAGCCCCTCGGTAGACCAAAACCATGAGACCATCTGCAACCTCCTGCAGTCTGTCTACTCTCACAACCTGACTGAGACTCATGCACTTTCTGGATTAGTGGTGCTGGAAGAGCACGGCAGTTCAGGCAGCATCCGAGTAGCTTCGAAATCGACGTTTCGGGCAAAAGCCGAGACTAATGCACTGTTAATCACAGCCCATTGTCCACTGACTGGGGGTGGCACAGTGGCTCAGTGGTTAGCACTGCTGCCCCACAGCGCCAGGGACCCAGGTTCGATTCCAGCCTCAGGTGACTGACTGTGTGGAGTTTACACATTCTCCCCGTGTCTGCGTGGGTTTCCTCCGGGTGCCCTGGTTTCCTCCCACAGTCCAAAGGTGTGCAGGCCAGGGTGAATTGGTCATGTTAAATTGCCCATAGTGTTAGGTGCATCAGTTAGAGGCAAATATAGGGGAGGGGAATGGGTCTGGGTGGGTTACTCTTTGGAGGGTCAGTGTGGACTTGTTGGGCTAAATGACCTGACATACTGTAGGCAATTTAATCTAATCAGACTGTCACAAAATGTACCAATGTCTGGAACTGCACCACGGTGTTCCGCTGCCTTGACAGACTGCTGTCTGGATCAAACCAAATCTAACTTTAATGGTTAGACAGTGAGTGGGGGGCTATGGGGATCTGTCTCAGGTTGGTGACCTGTGACTGGAAGGGGTTCCACACAGATCAGCATTGGGATTGCAACTGTTTCTAATAAATAAGGCCCAGTGGGAATTCTCTCTGGACTGTTAACCCAGACACCCAAGTAACGTTCTGGGGACCCAGCTTGAATCCTGCCATGGCAGAGGGTGGAATTCAATAAATATGTGGAATTAAGAATCTAATGATGACCATAAATCCATTGTCAATTGTCAGAAAACCCACCTGGGTCATTAATGTCCTTTAGGGAAGGACACTGCCTTCTTTACCTGGTCTGGCCTACACGTGACTCCAGACCCACAGCAATGTGACTGATCTAAACTAAGCTGTGCCCTCTGGGCAATTAGGGGTGGGTAATAAATACTGGTCGAGCCAGTGACGCCCTCACCTTGTGAATGAGTAAGAAGAGTTAATGCGTTGGGGGACGGAGGTGAGTGGACTTTAGCTAAATTTGCAGATGACACAATAATAGCTGGAAAGGCAGGTTACAGAGAGAGAGTGACAGGTTACAGAGAGAGAGTGTGACAGGTTACAGAGAGACAGTGGCAGGTTACAGAGAGAGAGTGTGACAGGTTACAGAAAGAGAGCGACAGGTTACAGAGAGAGAGTGACAGGTTACAGAGAGAGAGTGACAGGTTACAGAGAGATAGTGACAGGTTACAGAGAGACAGTGAGAGGTTACAGAGAGACAATGACAGGTTACAGAGAGAGAGTGACAGTTTACAGAGAGAGTGACAGGTTACAGAGAGAGAGTGACTGGTTACAGAGAGAGAGTGACAGGTTACAGAGAGAGTGACAAGTTACAGAGAGAGAGTGACAGTTTACAGAGAGAGTGACAGGTTACAGAGAGAGAGTGACAGGTTACAGAGAGAGAGTGACAGGTTAAGTAAATGTCAGCAAATGCAGTAAAATGTGGGAAAATATAGAGTTGTTCATTTTGGAAGGGAGAACAAAAGGACAGAATTGTGTTAAATGGAGAGAAACAGCAGGAAGCTGCAACACAAGGGGACTTGGGGGGAACCTGTGCACAAAACACAGAAAGCTAGCACCCAGGGACAGCAGGTAATCAGGAAGGGTCATGGGACGTTGGCCCTTATTTCAAGGGGATTGGAGTACAAGAGAAGGGAAGTCCTACTGCAACTGTACAAGGGGCTGGGGAGACCACACCCGGAGCACTGTGAGCAGGTTTAGTCCCTTATTCAAGGAAAGATATTTCACTGGAGGCAGTTCAGAGAAGGTTCACAAGAATGATCCCTGGGATGGAGGGATTGTCTTATGAGCAAAGGCTAAATAGGTTGGTGCTCTACTCCCTGGAGTTTACAAGAATGAGGGGTGATCTCACTGAAACATGTTAGATTCTTAAGGACCTTGACAGGGTCAATGCTGAGAGGATGGTTCCCCTCATGGGAGGGTCTGGGACCAGAGGGTACAGTCTCAGAGTAAAGGGGGCACCAATTTCAGACTGAAATGGGGAGGAATTTCTTCTCTCAGAGGATTGAGAGTCTTTGGAACTCCTTACAACAGAGAGAGCTGTGGGGGCAGGGTCAGTGTGGATATTTAAGGCTGAGAGAGAGAGAGGGATTCTGGATCAGTCGGGGAATCAAGAATTACCAGGAAAAGGGGCGGGAGAGTGGGTGTCAGGAATATCAGACCAGCCACACTCCTGCTGAATAACAGAGCAGGCTCGAGGGGCTGAACGGACACCTCCCCCCCATTTGGAATTATAATTTACACCAGGTTTCATCAGCAACAAAAAATCATTCTACTTATCTTAAGACACTTAACACAGGAACAACGAAAAGAAAGGATTTCTGATTTATAGATCCTTAACCATACCTCTTCAAAAACCCCTCATACACACTCACGGGATCATTGTTAAGAAAGACAAAAGCCAGATGGTTTATCGTGTACACTTTGGCTGGTAGGAGAATATAGACAGAGCAAACAAAATCCCAAAGGGTCAAAAGTCCAAGCCACATGGTGGAAAGTAATTTCCTCACAGTCCTTTTGAATTGTGTGACGATGGGATGTGGTGGTCTCTACAGTGGTGGATGTGATTTGATTCAACAGTTGGTCAGATGGACAACAGTCTTCATTGTCTGAAATATTTATTGTCAGCTTTCTGGGTTTTTCTACCTTTTCACCACATGGACACAGAAAGAGAGAGAGAGAGAGAGGAAGAAAGAGAGAGAGGGAGAGAGGGGGAGAGAGAGAGAAAAAGAGTGAGAGAGAGAGAGGGAAAAAGAGAGAGAGAAAGAGAGAGACAGGGAGAGAGTCAGAGAGAGAGAAAGAAAGAGAGTGTGAGAGAGAAAGCAAGAGAGAGAAAGAGAGAGAGGGAGAGAGGGAGTGAGAGAGAGAAAAAGACAGAGAGAGAGAAAGCGAGAGAGAGGGACACAGGGAGGAGTGCTTTCTCTCTGCAGGTTCTGGATGGTTTCACTCTCTGCGGCTCTCCCAGATGTACAGCTCTATAACCCTCTGTAGCTGTATCATGCAGAAGGCTGGATCCTTATTTTGAACGAATTTTGGTGCCACTTAGTCTTTAATTGTCCCTCTTCCTGCTTCTTCCAAAGTGCACCACCTCACTCCTGTCAGGATGGTGGTGCACCGCTCAATGTTTGATTCTCACTCCTGGTATTCCAGACATTGCAGTCTTCCACTACAATTTACACAATTAATAATGAAGAATGAACAAGGTGTGGTCTCTCAGCCTGCACACTCCAATCTTAGTGGGATTCTGGAGCTCAACTGGTTAGTAAACATCTCTTGAGCAGGTGGGACTTGATCCTGGACATCCTGGCTCTGAGCTAGGGACATTACCACAGCCTCACAAGACTTCTAGTTACCTAAACCTGGAGAACAATTTAAAGTTGTCTGCCTCTCAAACCCTTTAATGTCACAGGTTTTTGTGTCTGCATCAGTGTTCCTGTGTAACCGTCCCACCTCCCACACACTCCTCCTCCTGGCCCTCCCCTCCATGTTAGTGTTGCTGTGTTTGACATGAGCACCTCGCACACATCCTGCAAACTCTCATTGCACTGAGTGTGACACTTACACTGTATCTAGGGCCTGCAGGAGGCCATTCAGCCCCAACATCTTCAATCTATCCTCAAAACTAAAGTGTCACATCCCTGGAACCATTCTTGTAAACCTCTTGTGCTCTCTCCAACATGTTCCAATCTCCGATAATATGGTGGTCAGACTGTACATGGTTCTCCAGCTCAGGTCTAATCAGTGTTTTATACAAGCTCATCGTACCCTCCCTGGTCTTGTACTCCATGCCCCTATTCATGAAGCCTGGAATACTCTATGTTTTACTAACAGTTCTCTGTACCTGTTCTGCAAATTTAATAAGTTAGGAACACATTCACCCAGGTCTCTTTGCTCATAGTCATAGAGTCATAGAGATGTACAGCATGGAAACAGACCCTTCGGTCCAACCCGTCCATGCCGACCAAATATCCCAACCCAATCTAGTCCCACCAGCCAGCACCCGGCCCATATCCCTCCAAACCCTTCCTATTCATATACCCATCCAAGTGCCTCTTAAATGTTGTAATTGTACCAGCCTCCACCACATCCTCTGGCAGCTCATTCCATACACGTGCCACCCTCTGTGTGAAAAAGTTGCCCCTTAGGTCTCTTTTATGTCTTTCCCCTCTCACCCTAAACCTATGCCCTCTAGTTCTGGACTCCCCCACCCCAGGGAAAAGATTTTGTCTATTTACCCTATCCATGCCCCTCATGATTTTATAAACCTCTATAAGGTCACCCCTCAGCCTCCGATGCTCCAAGGAAAACAGCCCCAGTCTGTTCAGCCTCTCCCTGTAGCTCAAATCCTCCAACCCTGGCAACATCCTTGTAAATCTTTTCAAAACCATTTCAAGTTTCACAACATCTTTCCAATAGGAAGGAGACCAGAATTGCACACAATATTCCAACAGTGGCCTAACCAATGACCTGTACAGCCGCAACATGACTCCCAACTCCTGTACTCAATGCTCCTGCACAGTCTTTACAATAGTCCCCTTTAGTTCAGACTGTCCCTCCCTACCTTTGCACTACGGTGTATCACTTTACACTTTTCTACATTGAACCTCGCCTGCTGCCTCTCCACCCACACCAACAATTTGTCAGTGACCTGTCTTCACTGCCCTCTTTATGGTTTACAATTTTCCCAAATTTTGTACCTTTCGCAAACTTTGAAACTATCCCCCACACAGCAAGATCCAGGTCATTAACATATATCAGGAAAAGGTCGGAGGTCACATGACACCAGTTATAGTCGGACGGGTTTATTTGTAATCACAGGCTTTCGGAGCGCTGCCCCTTTGTCAGGGTGAGGTGAAGGACTTGACAAAGGGGCAGCGCCCAGAAAGCTTGTGATTACAAATAAATCTGTCGGACTATAACTAGTGTCATGTGACCACTGACTTTATCCATCCCAGTCCAACACCAGCATCTCCACATCATAGCTTCAGAAAAACAAGGATCTGAATACCACCTCCAGGGAACTTACTACAAACCTTCCTGTAGTTGAAGGCTGCCCCTTAGCCATGACTCTGTAATTCAGTCAGTTTTGTATCTAGCTTGCCGCTGGGCTTTTTATTCTGTGACCCATCATTTTCCTCACACTCTTAGGATTTAAGAAGGACCCAAGGGGCAACTTCTTCACCCAGAGAGTGGTGTGTGTATGGAATGGGCTGAAAGAGAAAGTGGTTGGGGCAGGTACAGTAGCAACATTCAAAAACCATTTGGGTAGATACATGGATGGGAAGGGTTTAGAGGGATATGGACCAAATGCAGGCAATTGGAACGAGCTGAGTGGGCACCATGGTCAGTACGGACCAGTTAGGGCTGAAGGGCCTGTTTCCATGCTTATTACTCTGTGACTCTATGACTCTAAGTCTAATCTGTGATACACTGATGGACACCATTTAGAATCTATACAGAGCACATCGACAGCGTTCCCCTCATCGACCCTCTTTGCTACCTCATCTAAAACCCACAGCCAGGTAGTTCAATGTAATTTTGCCTTTACAAGTCTGTGTGGACTCTTCCGAGTCAACCCATACTTTTCCAAGTACCTATTAGGTTTATCCCAAATAGCAACAAACATAACTGGCTGGGAAGGCACCGTTTTCACTTGTATTAGATTTCCTACAGGGTGGAAACAGACCCTTCGGCCCAACAAGTCCACAACTACCTTCCAAAGACTAACCCATTTCCCTCTGAATGATGCACCTAACACTATGGGCAGTTTACCATGGCCAATTCACCTGACCCGCACAGCTAGTAGGAGGGTTAATGACCGTGGGACATAAATTTAAAGTTTGAGGTAGATGCCTAAAATGAGAGATAAGGAGACTATTTCTTCACTCAGAGGGTGGTGCCTGAGGGAGTGATGGTTAGCACTGCTGCCCCACAGCGCCAGGTTCAATTCCAGCCTTGGGCGACTGTCTGTGTGGAGTTTGCACATTCTCCTCGTGTCTGGGTGGTCCGGTTTCCTCCCATAGTCCGAAGATGGGCAAGTCAAGGTGAATTAGTCTGATTGACCTGTTTCCACACTGTAGGGATTCTATGATTTAGTAGCAGTCAGGTATTCACGAGCATTGCTGTAGCAAAATCTGCAAAATGGGGTTGGTGTAGTCAGATCAGCCAGGACTGGTCTGCTGCTGTGCTGTAAATGGCTCTGAGTCCATGAATCCAAAATAATTGCTTCTTTTGTTTGTGGAAATATTGGAAGGTATGGAGCAGGGTGGACATTTTCTGGTTTGAACAGAGTTTTATCAAAGAGTAACATCAATAGTTTGACACCTGCTATTGCAGAAAATCAACTGACTTTGAAGAAAATAGCCAAGCTAAGCTTTTAAGGAGATAACAAATGAGGTTTGTTGCATTAACTATTAGAAAACTTGGCTTTGTAAAAATTTCATTCCAGTAGATGTCCAGTATCCCTTTCTGTATTTAGAATTCTATTTTACAGGGTCAGGAATTAGTAAACAAGACCATCCCAGTACAGGTCATTCTGTTGTAATGCAAGGATTGTCAACACAAACTCGCTGTAACCTGATTGACAAATTGAGAACATAGTTTTTAAAGCACAAACTTTTAAAACGTGTGTTGGCTGTAACGCATTTAAATCACCAACACTTTAAGCACTGTTTCTAAAGTGTGAATTTTCTATAATATGGGATTGCACAGGAACACAGCCTTCACATTATAGAAGAACCACCTGTAGCTACAAGTCCCTTTCCTGAAATTGTGTTCTCAGTTAAAGTTCCTGCGAACCTGATAGTTTCCAAATAGGAATCTTTCTCACTATACTGTAAAATGCTTTTCAAAAAAAAAACTGGTCTGTTACTGTCTCCTAAAGACAGGTCAAGGTTAATTGAAGAAGTCCTGCTGGCAGTTTATGGTTGTCAGCAACTCAGCTTCATCAACAAGAAATCCTGCGGATATCAGAATCCATTTTATTCCATCCGTTGGCTCGATACTTGGTGCCCAGAGATTGTTTATCTCATTTATAGTTTTCAAAAGAACAACATATCTGCAGAAACTTGCATTTTTGTAATAAAATCTGAAACAAAGTACCAGAAAAGCTTCAGCAGGTCTGGCAGAATCTATGGAGAGAGAGAGAGACAAAATTAACATTTTAGATTAGATTAGATTACTTACAGTGTGGAAACAGGCCCTTTGGCCCAACAAGTCCACACCGACCCGCCGAAGTGCAACCCACCCATTCTCCTACATTTACCCCTGCACTTAACACTACGGGCAATTTAGCATGGCCAATTCACCTGACCTGCACATCTTTGTGACTGTGGGAGGAAACCCACGCAGACACTGGGAGAATGTGCAAACTCCACACAGTCAGTCGCCTGAGGTGGGAATTGAACCCAGGTCTCTGCCGCTGTGAGGCAGCAGTGCTAACCACTGAGCCACCGTTTTGAGTCCAGTGACACTTCTTTGGAACCTAAGAGGGCTGGAAAATTGTGGCTTTAATGCTGTTGATGGGAGGATGAGTGAGCAAATGACAAAGAGTGTGCTAATGGTAGTAAAGGAGTAACTGAGATGCAAAATTGGTGTTAATGGATTGGTGCCAGGAGTAGAAAACAGGCCGGCTTTACTGAGAGCAAATACTCTGGTGGACACATGAGGGAAAATGCTTACAGAAAGTGAATACAACTGGGCAGAAACAGCAACACTCTCTTATTTATGGAGAGGAATTTGTTCAGTGTGTTCAAGAAAACTTTCCCAATCAATGTGCAGATGGCCTGACTGGAGAAGGGGCATAACCTGACCTCCTCATGGGAAATAAGGCATGGCGAGTGACTGAGATTTTATTGGGGGAGCAGTTTGGGACCAGGGACCATAATACCATTGGTTTTAAAATTGGTCTGGAAAAGCACAGGCCTGGTCCACAAGTTAAAGTTCAAAACTGGGGCAAGGCCAATTTTGATGGTACTAGACAGGAACATTCAAAAGGTGATTGGGGGAGGATGTTCACAGGTACAGGGATGTCTGGTAAGTGGAACACTTTCAAAAATGAGATAATGAGAGTTTACGGACAGCGTGTTCCTGTTAGTGTGAAGGGCAGGGGTTGGCAGGAGTAGGGAACACTGGCTGACTAGAGAGATTGAGGCAGTGGGCAAGAAAAAGGAATGATAATTAGCATGGTTTTGTGTAAGGGAAATTATATCTCACTAACTTGATAGCATTTTTGAGAGAGGACTGAAAAAGGCAGATGAGGGCAGAGCAGTAGATGTTTCTTAGTAAATCCCTTGACAAGGTTCTGCATGGTAGACTGATTAGTAACATTGGATCACAAAGGATTCAGGATGAGCTTGACAATTAGATACAAAATTGGCATAACAGCAGGATACAGAGGGTGGTGATGGAGGGTTGTTTTTCAGACTGGAGGCCTGTGACCAGCAGTGTTCCACAGGGATTAGTGCTGGGTCCACTGTTATTGAACATTTATATAAATTATTTGGACGTGAATATATGAGGCATAGTTAATAGGTTTGTGGGTGATACCAAATTTTCTGGTGTATTGGACAGTGAAGCAGATAGTTTAAGATTACAAAGGGATCTTGAGCAACTGGGTCAACAGGCTGAGGAGTGGCTGGTGGAGTTGGGACATTTTGCTGATGTTGGGCCGAAGGGTCTGTTTGCATGCTGTATGACTGTATAACCTCGAGTTCATAGTCTGAAGCCTGATTCAGCCCCATGGTCAGAATGAAGGAGACTGTGAGGATCTGGGAATTAGGCTGAAAGTAGGAATTTAACGGTGAAGTTGCAAGTTCAATTCTAGAGAAAAAGTCAAAATCAGATCAAGAACCAATAATCTTTAAGGAAGGTAAAAATAGCTAAGTTATACAGGCAGCTGCCTAAGAGTTAAGATTAGAGTTAAGAGTAGAGTGGTGCTGGAAAAGCACAGCAGGTCAGGCAGCATCCGAGCAGCAGGAGAATCGACGTTTCGGGCCTGACCTGCTGTGCTTTTCTAGCACCACTCTACTCTTAACTCTGATCTCCAGCATCTGCAGTCCTCACTTTCACCTAGCTGCATAAGAGTGGAAATTATCTACAAAACGCCACAATCCCTTGCCTGAATCAGGTGTTGACTATTGCAACAGAATATTAAGGAAAACAAGTGAGTCATGCAAACTCTCCGTATAAGCTGGGCGTGTTTAAAGCACATGGTCAGAGTGAACCTGCACTGTCAAAGTGAGTGAGGCCTGATTGGAGTGAATCTGAGACAGTGAATATCTGGGAATTTCAGGCATATTGGGAATTCAGGACAGGGAGGGAATGAGGTAATTGAATTAGAGCTCACTCCAAGAAATATTGCCTTCAGAGTGAGAGGTGAATGGGAAGGAAGAAAGTTATGGATCAGGACGCCTACCTGCCCTTGTCCTTCTAGATGGAAGTGGTTGTGGGTTTGGAAGGTACTGTCTGAGGATCTTTGGTGAATTCCTGTGCAAGATAGTACACACTGCTGTTATTGAGCGTCGGTGGTGGAGGGAGGGGATGTTTGTGGATGTGGTACCAATCAAGTGGCTGCTTTGTCCCTGGATGGTGTCGAGCTTCTTGAGTGTTGTGGGAGCTGCCCCCATCCAGGCAAGTGGGGAGGATTCCATCACACTCCTGACTTGTGCCTTGTAGATGGTGGACAGGTTTTGGGGAGTCAGGAGGGGAGTTACTCACCGCAGGATTCCCAGACTCTTGGAGCCGCTGTGTTTACGTGGCAAGTCCAGTTGAGTTTCTGGATTAGTGGTGCTGGAAGAGCACAGCAGTTCAGGCAGCATCCAAGTAGCTTCGAAAGCAATGTTTCGGGCAAAAGCCCTTCATCAGGAATAAAGGCAGTGAGCCTGAAGCGTGGAGAGATAAGCTAAAGGAGGGTGGGGGTGGGGAGAATGTAGAATAGAGTACAATGGGTGATTGGGGGAAGGGATGAAGGTGATAGGTCAAGGAGGAGAGGGTGGGGTGGATAGGTGGAAAAGGAGATAGGCAGGTAGGACAAGTCCGGACAAGTCATGGGGACAGTTACTGAGCTGGAAGTTTAGAACTAGGGTGAGGTGGGGGAAGGGGAAATGAGGAAACTGTTGAAGTCCACATTGATGCCCTGGGGTTGAAGTGTTCCGAGGCGGAAGATGAGGCGTTCTTCCTCCAGGCATCTGGTGGTGAGGGAGCAGCGGTGAAGGAGGCCCAGGACCTCCATGTCCTCGGCAGAGTGGGAGGGGGAGTTGAAATGTTGGGCCACGGGGCGGTTTGGTTGATTGGTGCGGGTGTCTCGGAGATGTTCCCTAAAGCGCTCTGCTAGGAGGCGCCCAGTCTCCCCAATGTAGAGGAGACCACATCGGGAGCAACGGATACAATAAATGATATTAGTGGATGTGCAAGTAAAACTTTGATGGATGTGGAAGGCTCCTTTAGGGCCTTGGATAGAGGTGAGGGAGGAGGTGTGGGCACAGGTTTTACAGTTCCTGTGGAGGCAGGGGAAAGTGCCAGAATGGGAGGGTGGGTCGTAGGGGGGTGTGGACCTGACCAGGTAGTCACGGAGGGAACGGTCTTTGCGGAAGGCGGAAAGGGGTGGGGAGGGAAATATATCCCTGGTGGTGGGGTCTGTTTGGAGGTGGCGGAAATGTCGGCGGATGATTTGGTTGATGCGAAGGTTTGTAGGGTGGAAGGTGAGCACCAGGGGCGTTCTGTCCTTGTTACGGTTGAAGGGGTGGGGTCTGAGGGCGGAGGTGCAGGATGTGGATGAGATGCGTTGGGCATCTTTAACCATGTGGGAAGGGAAATTGTGGTCTCTAAAGAAGGAGGCCATCTGGTGTGTTCTGTGGTGGAACTGGTCCTCCTGGGAGCAGATACGGCGGAGGCGGAGGAATTGGGAATATGGGATGGCATTTTTGCAAGAGGCAGGGTGGGAAGAGGTGTAATCCAGGTAGCTGTGGGAGTCGGCTTCCAGCACCACTAATCCAGAATCTGGTTTCCAGCATCTGCAGTCATTGTTTTTACCCAGTTGAGTTTCTGGCCAATGGTAACCCCTAAGATATTGATAGTGAGGAATTCAGTGAATGTAATGCCATTGAATGTCAAGGGGTAATGACTAGATTGTCTCCTATTGGAGATGATGATTGCCTGGTATATACGTGGTGTAAATCTTACGAGATAGCTGTTAGCACAAGCCTGGATATTGCCCAGATCTTGTTGCATTTGAACATGGACTGCTTCAGTATTTGAGGAGTCATGAATGGTGCTGAACATTGTACAATATGACACAGTGTGACAATAAGATTGAGAATGTGAAGTCGGCCATGGTGGGGGGTGGGGTGTCAATTTGAATTAGGGAAATTATGAAGTCACTAGCCACAAGTTGAGAGTTGGCTTGGGTCCAGGCATTCAAACCCATGACTGTACATTGGCAATGGCTAACCTTCAGGGAATATGACACATCCTTTCAAAGTGCAAAACTCAAACAAGGCAAGTCAAGCATGGCTGACAGATGATGTTCAGGATTGCATAAGGTTAAAAGAAAAAGCGTATAGTTACCAGAAATACAGTGACTCTGAGGACCGAGGGGGGGGGGGGGGGGGGTGATACTTTAAAATACAAGGTGACCAAGAAATGAATAAGGATAATAGAACATGAATGCAATTGAGCAAAAACATAAAAATGGACTATAAAAGCTTCTGGATGTATGACTAAAGGAAATATTTAATCAATTTTGATGGTATTAGGCAAGAACTTTCGAAAGCTGATTGGAGGCAGATGTTCACAGGTAAAGGGACGGCTGGAAAATGGGAAGCCTTCAGGAATGAGATAACAAGAATCCAGAGAAAGTATATTCCTGTTAGGGTGAAAGGGAAGGCTGGTAGGTATAGGGAATGCTGGGTGACTAAAGAAATTGAGGGTTTGGTTAAGAAAAAGAAGGAAGCATATGTCAGGTATAGACAGGATAGATTGAGTGAATCCTTAGAAGAGTATAAAGGCAGTAGGAGTATATTTAAGAGGGAAATCAGGAGGGCAACAAGGAGACATGAGATAGCTTTGGCAAATAGGGTTAAGGAGAATCCAAAGGGTTTTTATAAATATATTAAGGACAAAAATGTAACTGGGGAGAGAATAGGGCCCCTCAAAAATCAGCAAGGCAGCCTTTGTACGGAGCCACAGAAAATGGGGGAGATACTAAATGAATATTTTGCATCAGTATTTACTGTGGAAAAGGATATGGAAGATATAGACTGCAGGGAAATAGATGGTGACATCTTGTAAAATGTCCAGATTACAGAGGAGGAAGTGCTGGATGTCTTGAAACGGGTAAAGGTGGATAAATCCCCAGGACCTGATCAGGTGTACCCAAGGACTCTGTGGGAAGCTAGAGAAGTGACTGCTGGGCCTCTTGCTGAGATATTTGTATCATCGATAGTCACAGGTGTGGTGCCGGAAGACTGGAGGTTGGCAAATGTGGTGCCACTGTTTAAGAAGGGTGGTAAAGACAAGCCAGGGAACTATAGACCGGTCAGCCTGACCTCGGTGGTGGGCAAGTTGTTGGAGGGAATCCTGAGGGACAGGAGGTTCTTGTATTTGGAAAGGCAAAGACTGATTAAGGATAGTCAACATGGCTTTGTGCATGGGAAATCATGTCTCACAAACTTGATTGAGTTTTTGAAGAAGTAACAAAGAAGATTGATGAGGGCAGAGCACTGGATGTGATCTGTATGGACTTCAGTAAGGCGTTCAACAAGGTTCCCCATGGGAGACTGATTAGCAAGGTTAGATCTCATGGAATACAGGGAGAACTAGCCATTTGGATATAGAACTGACTCAAAGGGGTGACCTTATAGAGGTTTACAAAATTATGAGGGGCCTGGATAGGATAAATAGGGTTGGGGAGTCCAGAACTAGAGGGCATGGGTTTAGAGTGAGAGGGGAAAGATATAAAAGGGACCTAAAGGGCAACTTTTTCACACAGAGGGTGGTACGTGTATGGAATGAGCTGCCAGAGGATGTGTGGAGGCTGGTACAATTGCAACATTTAAGAAGCATTTGGATGGGTATATGAATAGGAAGGGTTTGGAGGGATATGGGCCGGGTGCTGGCAGGTGGGACTAGATTGGGTTGGGATATATCTGGTCGGCCTGGACAGGTTGGACCGAAGGGTCTGTTTCCGTGCTGTACATCTCTATGACTCTATGTGAATGTGGGTCCAGTACAGAGAGAGTCAGGAGAATAGAGAAATGGCAGAGAAGCTGAATGATTACTTTTTGGCTGCTTTGAGTGAGGAAGCTACAAGATATTTTGCAGAATTAAAGATCCAAGTGAGTTTGGAGGGGTTGATGGAAATTAGTCTTAGTAAGAAAGTTGGACTGGAGAAATGACTGGGGCTGAAAGTTAATGAATCCCCAAAACCTGATAGTGAAAGGAGGCAGCTTTAGAGCTAATTGATAGATTGGGTGATTGTCTTCCAAAATTGTACAGATTATAGAATGATTCCTATGGAATTGAAGAAGCAAATGTCACTGTACTATTTAAGGAAAAAGTAAATGCGAAAATAGGGAGCTACAGGCTTGTTAGCCTTACATAGGCAGTAGAGAAAATGTTAAAATCTGTTGTAAAGGCTAAGTTAACACCTGGTTGATAGTGATCTGATTAGGCATTTTCATTATGAATGGGAAATTGTGAATGATAAATTGGTTTTTTTTGAAGATGTTACAAAATTGATACAGAAGAGCCAATCAATACTTGGATTTTCAGATTTGGAGATGCCAGTGTTGGACTGGGGTGTACAAAGTTAAAAATCACACAGCACCAGGTTATAGTCCAACAGGTTTAATTGGAAGCACTAGCTTTCAGAGCGATGCTCCTTCATCAGGTGATTGTGGAGGGCTCGATCGTAACAGAATTTATAGCAAAAATTTACAGTGTGATGTAACTGAAATTATACATTGAAGAATTGATTGTCTGTTAAGCCTTTCATCTGTTCGAATACAGTGATAGTTTCACTTCTTTCATGTGTAAATCACAAAACCCTTTTTTTAAAAGTTGCATTCTCAGGTTAGCTGTTAACAATGGTGATAGCTACCTCCTTCCCAAGATCCACAAGCCTGACCACCCTGGCCGACCCATTGTCTCAGCATGCTCCTGCCCCACTGAACTCATCTCTATCTACCTCGACACTGTCCTATCCCCCCTAGTCCAGGAACTCCCCACATACGTTCGAGACACCACCCACGCCCTCCACCTCCTCCAAGACTTCCATTTCCCTGGCCCCCAACGCCTTATCTTCACCATGGATACCCAATCCCTCTACACCTCCATTCGCCATGACCAGGACCTCCAAGCCCTCCGTTTTTTTCCTCTCCAGACGTCCCCAACAGTATCCTTCCACCGACATTCTCATTCGTTTGGCCGAACTGGTCCTCACCCTTAACAATTTCTCCTTTGAATCCTCCCACTTCCTCCAGACCAAAGGGGTAGCCATGGGCACACGTATGGGCCCCAGCTATGCCTGTCTCTTTGTTGTCTATGTAGAACAGTTGATCTTCTGTAATTACACCGGCACCACTCCCCACCTCTTCCTCCGCTACATTGATGACTGCATTGGCGCCACCTCGTGCTCCCGTGAGGAGGTTGAGCAATTCATCAACTTCACCAACACATTCCACCCTGACCTTAAATTTACCTGGACCATCTCTGACACCTCCCTCCCCTTCCTGGACCTCTCCATCTCCATTAATGACGACCGACTTGACACTGACATTTTTTACAAACCCACCGACTCCCATAGCTACCTGGATTACACCTCTTCCCACCCTACCTCTTGCAAAAATGCCATCCCGTATTCCCAATTTCTCCGCCTCCGCCGTATCTGCTCCCAGGAGGACCAGTTCCACCATAGGACACACCAGATGGCCTCCTTCTTTAGAGACCGCAATTGCCCTTCCCACGTGGTTAAAGATGCCCTCCAACGCATCTCGTCCACATCCCGCACCTCCGCCCTCAGACCCCACCCCTCCAACCGTAACAAGAACAGAACGCCCCTGGTGCTCACCTTCCACCCTACCAACCTTCGCATCAACCAAATCATCCGCCGACATTTCCGCCACCTCCAAAAAGACCCCACCACCAGGGATATATTTCCCTCCCCACCCCTTTCCGCCTTCCGCAAAGACCGTTCCCTCCGTGACTACCTGGTCAGGTCCACACCCCCTTACGACCCACCCTCCCATTCTGGCACTTTCCCCTGCCACCACAGGAACTGTAAAACCTGTGCCCACACCTCCTCCCTCACCTCTATCCAAGGCCCTAAAGGAGCCTTCCACATCCATCAAGGTTTTATTTGGACATCCACCAATATCATTTATTATATCCGTTGCTCCCGATGTGGTCTCCTCTACACTGGGGAGACTGGGCGCCTCCTAGCAGAGCGCTTTAGGGAACATCTCCGGGACACCCGCACCAATCAACCAAACCGCCCTGTGGCCCAACATTTCAACTCCCCCTCCCACTCTGCCGAGGACATGGAGGTCCTGGGCCTCCTTCACCGCCGCTCCCTCACCACCAGACGCCTGGAGGAAGAAGGCCTCATCTTCCACCTCGGAACACTTCAACCCCAGAGCATCAATGTGGACTTCAACAGCTTCCTCATTTCCCTTTCCCCCACCTCATCCTAGTTTCAAACTTCCAGCTCAGTTACTGTCTCCTTGACTTGTCCGGACTTGTCCGACCTGCCTATCTTCTTTTCCACCTATCCACTCCACCCTCTCCTCCTTGACCTATCACCTTCATCCCCTCCCCCACTCACCCATTGTACTCTATGCAACTCTCTCCCCACCCCCACCCTCCTCTAGCTTATCTCTCCATGCTGCAGGCTCACTGCCTTTATTCCTGATGAAGGGCTTTTACCCGAAACGTCGATTTCGCTGCTCGTTGGATGCTGCCTGAACTGCTGTGCTCTTCCAGCACCACTAATCCAGTATTTGATTTTCAGCATCTGCAGTCATTGTTTTTACCATATGTTGAAGGTGTTAGCCCCCTGTGTTCTCTGTCTATGACCTCCAAGGTGGACTTCGGGACAGGCAGCAGAGGAAAGTGGCCGAGCAGAGGCTGATAGCTAAGTTTGGTACCCATCGGGAGGGCCTCAACCGGGACCTTGGGTTCATGGCACATTACAGGTGACCACCATTGCACTATACACACACACACACACACACACACACACACGTTCCTACACACACACACTCTCATACACATGGACACAGGTACACACAGACACCCACACACACCCTTACAGACACACACACGCCCACACATGCACCCCCTCACAGACTTAAGACACTCTGCACTCACTACACACACACACACACACACTTTCTCACACTCACAACCCCCACCCATACAGACATACACACACAGACAGACAAAGACCCACATGTACACATATATTTTGTGGGGTGAATTTGTACTTGCAGAGTTACATTGCACTTTGCTCAAAAACCACATACATTCATGTAGAACTCTGAGCTCAAAAACTGCATGAATTTATGCAAAACTGTTATCTCACATTTTAGATTAGAATCAATCTAAACATCAGGTCATAGACAGAGAACACAGGGGGCTAACACCTTCAACATATTGTCTAGCTATCACCATTGTTAACAGCTAACTCGAGAATGCAACTTTTAAAAAAAGGGTTTTGTGATTTACACATGAAAGAAGTGAAACTATCACTGTATTCTAACAGGTGAAAGGCTTAACAGACAATCAATTCTTCAATGTATAATTTCAGTTACATCACACTGCAAATTTTTGCTATAAATTCTGTGTTACGATCGAGCCCTCCACTATCACCTGATGAAGGAGTGTCGCTCCGAAAGCTAGTGCTTCCAATTAAACCTGTTGGACAATAACCTGGTGTTGTGTGATTTTTAACTTTGGATTTTCAGAAGGTTTTACACAAAGAAGATTGAAGTACATAGCCTCTGAGGTAAGGTACTGACATGGATTGATGATTGATCAACAGGTAGAAACCAATAGGGAGAAATGGGTCGTTCTCATATTGACCGACTGTGACTCATGGGGTAGCACAAATATCAGCACTTGGACACCAGCTGTTCACAGATTACAATGATTCAAAGGCACTTAGGTGGATTGATGAACAGGAAAGGTTTGCACGGATTTGGGCCAAATGCAGGCAGGTGGGATGAGTTTAGTTTGGGATTGTGTTCGGCACGGATTAGTTGGACCGAAGGGTCTGTGTCTATTCTGTATGACTCTTCGACAATGACTTGGAGATGGGACTAAATGCTGATATGAAGTTAAGGGGAATGCATGTTGTGAGGAAGGTGTAAGATGGCTTCAGGAGGATGTGGTCAGACTTAATGACTGGGTGAGACTATAGCAGATGGAATGTAATGTGGAAAAATATCAGGATACTCATAGACAAAAATTAAAAGTGTGATTCTATTAGTCAGGCTCGACACCACACACCCAGCAAGGATTTCCAACTCTAGATTATGGATAGAGTAGTTGCAGAGGCACAGAGGATTGTGGGTACTGCTGTGACCATTGCTGACCAGTTGGCATGTGGATTGGAGGCAGGTGGTTTGATGATGAAGTCTCCAGGCATATGGTCCTGACCAAGCAGGAGAAATAGCTGCACTGTGCAACAGGCAGGACCAGGGTCAGGCTGTAACTGAAAGGCAGTCAGAGAGCAAGGTGCATTGTTTTTGGGAGTTAGGATCGAGATGCACTTGGTGTGTGCTCAATGTGTCAACAGGTCAACTGAGCCTGCAGCCTCTTGGCGAACGAACAAACTTTCATCATTGGGTGGAGGCAGCTTCTGTGGCTGCAGATTTCCAAAACTCCCCTGAAGCTTCTCAATGTCCTTCGGTCTGGAGCCAACTCAGTTCGGACATGCCGCCACTCACAGCTCGACATGATCAAACTTAGAAAAAAGAATGTTACGGGATTAAACTGGGTGGAACACGGAACATGTGCTGCTTTCACAACCAGCCCACCCAGCCCAGTATTTCCTCAGGGTGTACCAGCCAGCCCAGTATTGCCTCGGGGTGTACCAACCAGCCCAGTATTGACACAGGGTATACCAACCAGCCCAGTATTGCTTCAGGGTGTACCAGCCAGCCCAGTATTGCCTCGGGGTGTACCAGCCAGCCCAGTATTGCCTCGGGGTGTACCAGCCAGCCCAGTATTGCCTCGGGGTGTACCAACCAGCCCAGTATTGCCTCGGGGTGTACCAGCCAGCCCAGTATTGCCTCAGGGTGTACCAGCCAGCCCAGTATTGCCTCAGGGTGTACCAACCAGCCCAGTGTTGCCTCGGGGTGTACTATCTACGAGATGCCTTGCAGCAATACATCAAGGATCCTCCAAAACACTATGATTATGTGACCTCTGCCAGTTGGGAGGACAAGGGCAGTAGGTACATGGGAACACCACCCCCTCCAACATTCCCTTGAAACTCCACACCATCCTGACTTGGAAATATATCACCGTTCCTTCAGTTTCACTGGGTCGGAATCCTGGAATTCCCTCCCTAACCGCCCTGTAATTGCATGCACACCAACAACAGTAGCCGCGCACACACAGAGTCATCCAGCACCGAAACCAGACTTTTAACTTCTTTATTTTTTTCTAATTCATTCCTATGACTATCTATTTCTTTGCTTTTCTCATTCTTCTTGTCTCCTAAGAATTTGGTCTTAAGTATCAAATCCTTGATCCTATGTCCCTTTGTACCTAAGATGGTGCACTTTTCACTGTACTCATGTGAGTGCATGTGACAATAAAACTAATTCATTCATTCATTCAGATCCTTTGGTCCAACCTATCCGTGCTGACCAAGTTTCCCGATCTAAACTAATCCCACCCGACTGCATTGGCCCATATCCCTCTACATTTTTCCGATCCAAGAACCTGTCAAAATGTCTTTTAAATGTTGTAACTGTTCCTGCATGTACAGTTCATTCCACATATCACTGTGTGAAAATGTTACTTCTCAGGTCCCTTTTAAAACTTTCCCCTCTCACCTTAAGAACGTACCCCCTAGTTCTGGACTCCCCGACCCCAGGGAAGAGACTTTGTCTATTTACCCTATCCATGCCCCTCATGATTTTATAAACCTCTATAAGGTCACCCCTCAGCCTCCGACACTCCAGGGAAAACAGCCCCAGCCTGTATAACCTCTCCTTCTAACTGAAACTCTCCAATCCCTGCAACATCTCGCATTAAATCTTTTCTGAGCGCGAACTGTACACAGTACTGAACCTTTAATGTAGTGAAACACTTACATTACTACACACACACAATCAAACAAAACAGTCACACAGAGAAATGTTAGTGCAATTGAACGCAAGTGAGGTAGAGAGTCACAGGGACTTCCAGAGCTTGGGACCGGGGTATTACAACACACAGCCACCAATTGTGCAGGGTTAAAATCAGAAGGTCTTAAATGGATGCCAAGATGTAGGAGAGTTGTGGTCCTGTTGGAGATTACAGGAGAAAGGGATTGGCAAACATGAAGTCGCAGTGGTAGTCTGGCGCACTGACCTCTACACCGCTGAAGCCAAACGGCAACTCGAGGACACCTCTTCCTACTGCCCCCTTGACCATGATCCCACCCTCCATCACCAAACCATCATCTCCCAGACCATACAGAACCTCACCACCTCAGGAGATTTCCCACCCACAGCTTCCAACCTCATAGTCCGGGAACCCCGCACTGCCCGGTTCTACCTCCTTCCCAAGATCCACAAGCCTGACCACCCTGGCCGACCCATTGTCTCAGCATGCTCCTGCCCCACTGAACTCATCTCTACCTACCTCGACACTGTCCTATCCCCCCTAGTCCAGGAACTCCCCACATACGTTCGAGACACCACCCACGCCCTCCACCTCCTCCAAGACTTCCGTTTCCCCGGCCCCTAACGCCTCATCTTCACCATAGATATCCAATCCCTCTACACCTCCATCCGCCATGACCAGGGCCTCCAAGCCCTCCGTTTCTTCCTCTCCCGACGTCCCCAACAGTACCCTTCCACCGACGCTCTCAATCGTTTGGCTGAACTGGTCCTCACCCTTAACAATTTCACCTTTGAATCCTCCCACTTCCTCCAGACCAAAGGGGTAGCCATGGGGCCCCAGCTATGCCTGTCTCTTTGTTGGCTACGTAGAGCAGTTGATCTTCCGTAATTACATCGGCACCACTCCCCACCTCTTCCTTCGCTACATTGATGACTGCATTGGCGCCACCTCGTGCTCCCATGAGGAGGTTGAGCAATTCATCAACTTCACCAACACATTCCACCCCGACCTTAAATTTACCTGGACCATCTCTGACACCTCCCTCCCCTTCCTGGACCTCTCCATCTCCATTAATGACGACCGACGTGACACTGACATTTTTTACAAACCCACCGACTCCCATAGCTACCTGGATTACACCTCTTCCCACCCTACCTCTTGCAAAAATGCATCCCATATTCCCAATTTCTCCGTCTCTGCCGTATCTGCTCCCAGGAGGACCAGTTCCACCACAGAACACACCAGATGGCCTCCTTCTTTAGAGACCACAATTTCCCTTCCCACGTGGTTAAAGATGCCCTCCAACGCATCTCGTCTACATCCCGCACCTCCGCCCTCAGACCCCACCCCTCCAACCATAACAAGGACAGAACACCCCTGGTGCTCACCTTCCACCCTACAAACCTTCGCATAAACCAAATCATCCGCCGACATTTCCGCTACCTCCAAACAGACCCCATCACCAGGGATATATTTCCCTCCCCACCCCTTTCCGCCTTCCACAAAGACCATTCCCTCCGCGACTACCTGGTCAGGTCCACGCCCCCCTATGACCCACCCTCCCATCCTGGCACTTTCCCCTGCCACCGCAGGAACTGTAAAACCTGCGTCCACACCTCCTCCCTCACCTCTATCCAAGGCCCTAAAGGAGCCTTCCACATCCATCAAAGTTTTACCTGCACATCCACTAATATCATTTATTGTATCCGTTGCTCCCGATGTGGTCTCCTCTACATTGGGGAGACTGGGCGCCTCCTAGCAGAGCGCTTTAGGGAACATCTCCGGGACACCCGCACCAATCAACCAAACCGCCCCGTGGCCCAACATTTCAACTCCCCCTCCCACTCTGCCGAGGACATGGAGGTCCTGGGCCTCCTTCACCGCCGCTCCCTCACCACCAGACGCCTGGAGGAAGAACGCCTCATCTTCCGCCTTGGAACACTTCAACCCCAGGGCATCAATGTGGACTTCAACAGCTTCCTCATTTCCCCTTCCCCCACCTCACCCTAGTTCTAAACTTCCAGCTCAGTAACTGTCTCCTTGATTTGTCCAGACTTGTCCGACCTGCCTAGCTCCTTTTCCACCTATCCACTCCACCCTCTCCTCCCTGACCTATCACCTTCATCCCCTCCCCCACTCACCCATTGTACCTGGACGCTTTGTTTCAGGAGGCAGTCACACCTGGGAGATTAATTAATTCCCACTCAGCTAGTGATCAGGCACAAAAGAGTGTGACTGTAAGTGAGGCAGGTAGGGGGACCCAGAGTTCAGGAGTGGAGGAGCCTCAGCCCTTGACCTTGTCCAACAGGTACGAGATTCTTGCTCCCTGTTCGGATGAGGAAAAGGGCTCTGGACAGGATGAGCCAACTGACCAAGGCACCATGGTGCAGAAGGCCATTCAAGAGGGGGGAGCTAATAGACAGGTAGTGGTTATAGGGGATTCTATAATTAGGGGGACAGATAGTATCCTTTGCAAGCCGGATCGGGAGTCTCGCATGGTGTGTTGCCTGCCCGGTGCCAGGGTGCGAGACATCTCTGACCGGCTTGAAAGGATATTGGAGCGGGAGGGGGAGGATCCAGTTGTTGTGGTCCACGTTGGTACCAACAACATAGGCAAGTCTTGGGTGGAGGACCTGTTTGGGCATTACGAAGCACTAGGCAGGAAATTGAAGCACAGGTCCTCAAGGGTCATAATCTCCGGATTACTGCCCGAGCCACGTGCCAATTGGCATAGGGACAAGAAAATTAGGCAAGTAAACACGTGGCTAAGGGATTGGTGTGGGAAAGAGGGATTCCACTTCATGGGGCACTGGCATCAGTTTTGGAACAGGGGGGATCTGTACCGTTGGGACGGTCTCCACCTGAACCGATCAGGTACCAATGTTCTGGCGAAGAGGATAAATAGGGTGGTCAGTAGGACTTTAAACTTCTGAGTTGGGGGGAAGGGAAAGTGAAAGCAACAGGGAGTATGGAGGTAAATGGAAAGATAAGCAGCAGGATAGCATGTTTCCAGGCGGATTTAAAATTGAGGCAGACTGAGAATGCAGAAAAAAGCAAGGATAACTTAGGACATATGACTTCCAACATCTCTAATAAGGAAGTTAGCATTAAGGCACTTTACCTGAATGCTCGTAGCATTCATAACAAAGCCGATGAATTAATGGCACAGATAATAGTGAATGATTATGATGTAGTAGGCATCACAGAGACTTGGTTACAGGGGGGTCAGGACTGGCAGTTAAACCTCCATGGTTTTTCGACTTATCGAAAAGACAGAGAGGTGGGCAGAGGGGGTGGGGTTGCCTTGTTAGTTAAGAACAAAATTAAATCTATGGTATTGAATGACATAGCGTCGGATGATGTGGAGTCTGTGTGGGTGGAATTGAGGAACCACAAAGGCAAAAAAACCATAATTGGAGTTGTGTACAGACCTCCTAACAGTGGTCAGGACCAGGGACGCAACATGTACCAGGAAATAGAGAAGGCATGTCAGAAAGGCAAGGTTACATTGATCATGGGTGACTTCAATATGCAGGTGGACTGGGTAAATAATGTTGCTAGTGGATCTAAAGAAAGGGAATTCATGGAATGCTTACAGGATGGCTTTTTGGAACAGCTAGTCATGGAGCCCACAAGAGAGCAGGCTATTCTGGACCTAGTGCTTTGCAATGAACCAGACTCTATAAAAGATCTTAAAGTAAGGGAACCCTTAGGAAGTAGCGACCATAATATGGTAGAGTTCAGTCTGGAGTTTGAAAGGGAGAAGGCGAAATCTGATGTAATGGTGTTACAGTTGAATAAAGGTAATTATGAGGGCATGAGAGAGGAACTGACTAAAATAGACTGGAAGCAGAGGCTAACCGGGAAGACACTAGAGCAAAAATGGCAGGAGTTTGTAGGTATAATTGAGGACACTGTACAGAGGTTCATTCCCAAGAAAAGAAAGATTAACCGGGGAGGGATTAGACAACCTTGGCTGACAAAGGAAGTCAGGAAATGTATTAAAGAAAAAGAGAGATCCTATAAAGTGGCTAAGAACAGTGGGAAATCAGAAGATTGGGAAGGATACAAAAGCAAACAGAGGATAACAAAGAGTGTAATAAGAAATGAGAGGATCAAATATGAAGGTAGGCTAGCCAGTAATATTAGAAATAATAGTAAAAGTTTCTTTCAGTACATAAGAAACAAACGACAGGCAAAAGTAGACATTGGGCCACTTCAAACTGATGCAGGGAGCCTAGTGATGGGAGATAAGGAAATAGCAGGAGAACTTAACAAGTACTTTGCGTCAGTTTTCACAGTGGAAGATAGGAGTAATATCCCAAAAATTAAAGGGTGTCACGGGGCTGAGTTGAGTATGGTTGCCATTACGAAAGAGATAGTGCTAGAAAAGTTAAAAAGTCTTAAAATTGATAAATCTCCTGGCCCCGATGGGATACACCCTAGAGTTCTGAGAGAGGTTGCTGAGGAAATAGCAGAGGCATTGGTTGAGATCTTTCAAGAGTCACTGGAGTCAGGAAAGGTCCCGGACGATTGGAAGATGGCTGTAGTAACCCCCTTGTTCAAGAAAGGATCAAGGCAAAAGATGGAAAATTATAGGCCAATCAGCTTAACCTCGGTTGTTGGTAAAATTCTAGAATCCATCATTAAGGATGAGGTTTCTAAATTCTTGGAAGAGCAGAGTCTGATTAGAACAAGTCAACATGGATTTAGTAAAGGGAGGTCATGCCTGACAAACCTGTTGGAATTTTTTGAAGAGGTAACAAGTAGGTTAGACCAGGGGAACCCAGTGGATGTGGTCTATCTGGACTTTCAAAAGGCCTTTGATAAGGTGCCACACGGGAGACTGCTGAGCAAGGTGAGGGCCCATGGTGTTCGAGGTGAGCTGCTGGGATGGATTGAGGATTGGCTATCTAACAGAAGGCAGAGAGTTGGGATAAAAGGTTCTTTTTCAGAATGGCAGCCGGTGACGAGCGGTGTCCCGCAGGGTTCGGTGCTGGGGCCACAGCTGTTCGCATTATATATTAATGATTTGGATGAGGGAACCGGGGGCATTCTAGCGAAGTTTGCCGATGATACAAAGTTAGGTAGACAGGCAGGTAGTACTGAGGAAGTGGGGAGGCTACAGAAGGATCTAGACAGGTTGGGAGAGTGGTCCAGGAAATGGCTGATGGAATTTAACGTGAGCAAGTGCGAGGTCTTGCACTTTGGCAAAAAGAATATAGGAATGGACTACTTTCTAAATGGTGAGAAACTTAATAAAGCCAAAGCACAAAGGGATCTGGGAGTGCTAGTCGAGGATTCTCTAAAGGTAAACATGCAGGTTGAGTCTGTGATTAAGAAAGCGAATGCAATGTTGTCTCTTATCTCAAGAGGGTTGGAATATAAAAGCAGAGATGTACTACTAAGACTTTATAAAGCTCTGGTTAGGCCCCATTTGGAGTACTGTGTCCAGTTTTGGTCCCCACACCTCAGGAAGGACATACTGGCACTGGAACGTGTCCAGCGGAGATTCACACGGATGATCCCTGGAATGACAGGTCTAGCATATGAGGAACGGCTGAGGATACTGGGATTGTATTCGTTGGAGTTTAGAAGATTAAGGGGAGATCTAATAGAGACGTACAAAATAATACATGGCTTTGAAAAGGTGGATGCTAGAAAATTGTTTCTGTTAGGCGAGGAGACTAGGACCCGTGGACACAGCCTTAGAATTAGAGGGGGTCATTTCAGAACGGAAATGCGGAGACATTTCTTCAGCCAGAGAGTGGTGGGCCTGTGGAATTCATTGCCACGGAGTGCAGTGGAAGCCGGGACGCTAAATGTCTTCAAGGCCGAGATTGATAGGTTCTTGTTGTCTAGAGGAATTAAGGGCTACGGGGAGAATGCTGGCAAGTGGAGCTGAAATGCGCATCAGCCATGATTGAATGGCGGAGTGGACTCGATGGGCCGAATGGCCTTACTTCCACTCCTATGTCTTATGGTCTTATGGTCTTATGCTACTCTCTCCCCACCCCCACCCTCCTCTAGCTTATCTCTCCACGCTTCAGGCTCACTGCCTTTATTCCTGATGAAGGGCTTTTACCCGAAACATCGATTTCGCTGCTCGTTGGATGCTGCCTGAACTGCTGTGCTCTTCCAGCACCACTAATCCAGAATCTGGTTCCCAGCATCTGCAGTCATTGTTTTTACCTCAAACATAGACACATGAAACCCTGCTCATTAAAAAAATAGGTCAGGAAACAGGGAATTATGGAACAGTGAGTCTGATGTTAGTCCTGGGGAAGGTGCACGAGCCAAAGATTTTATAGCAAAGCACTTAGAAAACAGAGGTAGGATCTATAAAAGGGAAGTCAAGTTTGACAAATCAACGAGGTTTCTTTGAGGATGTCATTAGTGGGGCTGATCAGGAGGGGCAAGTCTTTGTTTTGGATTTTCACAAGGTTTTTGACAAAGTCTCACGTAAGAGATTAATGTGTAAAATTTCGATGCACGGGATTGGAGGTAATGTATTGAGGTGGAGAGATTATTTAACAAACATGAGTCAAATATCACAGAATCATAGTACCCCCTAGTGTGGCCCATCAATAAATGTAAGGTGCTGCATTTTGGAAAGACAAATCAGGACAGGACTTATACACTTAATGGTAAGGTCCTGGGGAGTGTTGCTGAACAAATAGACCTTGGAGTGAAGGCTCATAAGTCCATGAGTATCGCAGGTAGATAGGATAGTGAAGAAGGTGTTTGGTATGCTTTCCTTTATTGGTCGGAGTATTGAGTACAGGAGTTGGGAGGTCACGTTGCGGCTGTACAGGACACTTTTGCAAAATTGCATGCAATTCTGGTCTCCCTGCCATAGGAAGGATGTTGTGAAACTTGAAAGGGTTCAGAAAAGATTTACAAGGATGTTGCCAGGGTTGGAGGACTTGAGCTATAGGGAGAGGCTGAACAGGCTGGGGCTGTTTTCCCTGGAGCGTCAGAGGCTGAGGGGCATTTATAAAATCATGAGGGGCATGGATAGGATAAATAGACAAAGTCTTTTCCCTGGGGTGGGGGAGTCCAGAACTAGAGGGCATAGGTTTAGGGTGAGAGGGGAAAGATATAAAAGGGACCTAAGGGGCAACTTTTTCACACAGAGGGTGGTACGTGTATGGAATGAGCTGCCAGAGGAAGTGGTGGAGGCTGGTACAATTGCAACATTTAAAAGGCATCTGGATGGGTATATGAATAGGAAGAGTTTGGAGGGATATGGGCCAAGTGCTGGCAAATGGGACTAGATTAGAATGTCTGGTCAGCATGGATGAGTTGGACTAAAGGGTCTGTTTCTGTGCTGCACACCTCTATGACTCTATCAAGTCCACACCTACCCTCTGAAGAGGATGCAGAGACACTGTTGTGGTTTGGGTAAATGCATAGCAGATGCAGCATAATGAGATAAGTGAGAGGTTGTAGGGAGACAGATTATGATTTGAATAATGGTCCTGATACACCAGTCACTGACAGTTAAGTGCAGGTGTAGCAGTGGTGACAACGGCAAAAGGTTCAAGCAGAGCAAAACTGTTGCTGCAATTATACCCAGCATTGAGAGGATGCACCTGGAAACACTGAGGGGAAGATTTGGTCTCCTTATCTCACAATGGATGTTCTTGCATTAGAGGGAGTGGAGTGGAGGTTTACCAGACTGAGTCCTGAGGTGGCAGGACCAACAGCTGGGGAGAGATCGATATGATACAGTTAGGATTTTAATTCACCGGAGTTTCAAAGAATGAGGGAGGGATCTCACAGAAACCTGTCGAATTCTAACAGGACTAGACAGGGAAGATGTTTCTGATGGCACAGGATTCCAGAACCAGGGGTGGCAGTTAAAGAATAAAGGGATAGACTTTTGAGGACTGAGATGTGGGAGAAAGTTCTTCACCCAGAGAGCGCCAAGTTTGTCAAGTTCACCACCAAAGGAGGCGGATAAGTGGTGCTGGAAAAGCACAGCAGTTCAGGCAGCATCCAAGGAGAAGCTGAAACACTCTGTGTTCACAAGAAGGAGCTAGCTGTCGCTCTTGTGGTTAAAGGGATCAAGGGATACGGTGGTGGGGGGGAAGCTGAGGTTGGGGCATTAAATTCAATGGTCAGCGATGATCATATTGAATGGTGCAGCAAGCTCAAGGAGCCGAATGGCCTACTCCTGCTCTCCACTTCTATGCTCCTACAAAAGGCCAAGTGGTACATTGATTACCCTCTGGGGGTTTGGATTAGGAACACAGATATCGATTTGGCCTGTCTCCCTCCCTCCTGATCACAGTGCAGATGATGGAGCAGTGTGCTGTGATAAACGCTGTCCAAGTGCGGAGAGATTGTGTGTAGCAAGCACTGCCTCCTGAGGGACTGCTCAAATAAATTAACAACCAAACTGTGACACCTAAGACCAATTGTTGAAAATGTTTTTATTATTTAAATAACTCCTGTCCATACTGTAATCCCGATAGTGAAAAAATTGCAGTACATTTCACAGTCAGAAGTGTCATTTGGAAAATAAAATGTAAAACATACAAACAGGTCAAGATATCAAAAGCACTCATTCCTAGTTTTCCGTTTGGTGTGTGAAAATCTAAGTTTGACAAGGTTAAAAATATATAAATCAATTGCCCAATTCCTCCCCCTCCCCATTTTAAAAATCTAAAACACATGTACTGCCTGTTACGTCCCAAAAAGCTGCTCAATCTCATTGCCCCATGACCAGCTCCAAATGATCATTTCCCAGATATCCCCCTCTCCAGTGGTAACCAGGTCCCATTGTGAAAATACCTCCAACCCCTCCTCACAGTAAGTCCCGGGCGATGCCCTTTCCAAAAACCAGATGCAGAGGTGCCAATTAAAAGCAGACACTTTTAGACAATACAGCACTGACACCAAAAGATGCCCGGCTGTGCTGTTGTCAATCAGCGAACCTTGTGCAACACTGGGTATTTCATACTAGACCTACTGCAGCACTTCAGCTGTTAACGCTCCTTACCAGTCCGTGACTAGTTCACTGGAAAGGTGTTCAACGTAGAGCCTATCGTGCTGTCTACAAAGGAGCCTGATTTTCACCTCTGTGAGGACAGCCCAGGGCTCTCAGTGAGCAGTGAACAGACAGGGGTTTGTGATGAAGCTTGACCTGCCCCTTAACTCTCCTGTTGACAGGAGGATTGCTGTTCCTCCCTGTGCTTTGTGCTGAACATGCCTGGGACCCCACCCAACATGCTCCCAGCCATAATGAAGCCCTCACCACTGGGCTCAGGGAGAGAGAATCTCTCAGTACAAGGCCCTCCTGACACACCCATTCCCAAAACGGTGTCTAAAGTCGCTCAGGAAATAACCAATAACAGCTTGGAGTGTTCACAACTGAGAGGCAATCATCCCTTCTGTAGGCCGATGAGCAAGTTTATTGCAGCAAGCTCACCTTCACAGCTGCTGCTCTCAAACCCATGGTTAAACTTTAAAGCACCTGGAGGAGCCCAGGACAAGGCCGTCTGGCCCATCAGTCTTGTACTGGTATTTTTGCAGAAAGCTGACCAGTTATTCCCATTCCCTTATGCTTTCCCTGTAGCCCTACAAATTCTCTCCATTGAGTACCCTGAGTCAATCAAGGTTGTTTTTAATTGATTCAACGGTGAGGAGTTGTGAGGTTTCTCTAACCCACCACCCCCACAGCCCTTATACCTTGAGCTGTTGTTCAGGTGGAGTCTGAAGGCTGATTTCACGTGGTTTAGACATTAACTGGGTAGCTGCAACTCAGTTCCACCACAAAGTCAGACACATCTTTATCTTACACTGCAGGCCGAATGGAGAACAAAGACCCTGCACATTAATTGCTTCTATATCCAGACCCTTGTTCTCAATTATTAAAAAGCCAAGTTGAATCTTTGAAACATTCTGGAATTCATTCTGAAAAACATTCATTTTTGGATGAAAATTCCAAAGTACAAGAAAGGGTACATACAAAAATTCAAAACATTGGCACGGCAATTGTGTTTAACGTAAGAATGAAGACAAATCCAACTTCCTGACAGACCTTTCATAATTCACAGTAAAGGCTTTCTGCTGAAACAGCAGTTTAATTGTTTTTTTATGTAAAAACACAGAGCTACTTGAATCAAAAACATTTACCATGTTGATTATTCTTGGTGAAGATGAACAACATTGACATCAGGAAGGCGAGAATGCAGCTACAGACGCTGAGATGGCCAAAGACACATCAACAATATTGTCTCTTATTTTGGTTTTGTTTTCATAACGCTACGCTCGAGATCCACAGAGGGCCCAAGGCCATCTGTAGAGGCAGCTTCACTCATTGCAGAGACCGCAGTCTCCCTCAGGCCGAACCAAAGGACACGATGGTCTCCTTCACTGTCTCACAGCCTTCCCCTGTGAAGAGTGTCACAATTCAAGAAGGAAATGGTTCACCCCTACGGTAGAAACAAAACGCTGATAAACAGCAAACAACTGGAGATTGGAGAAACTTTATATCAGCAAAAGGCCACACTCTGTGTGCACTGTGGAGGGAGCAATTCCTCACACACCATTCCAGAGTAGTGGTGGGCAATTCCACTTGAGAAAGCATCACAACTAAGCTCAGTTTGGCCTCATAGCAGCTCACATTGACACAGTCTGCTGTTGGCACCTCTGCATTAACATCCGACCGCAGTGGGAGCAGCTCAAACCCTTACAGCCCATCTCAACAACAGCAGCAGCTCAGCTGGTGGGAGGAGAGTGCCAGAGACTGGACACAGAGGGAGACTGGTTCCTCCCTGCTCTACCTCAGTACTACACCAGAGGGCTACAGCCAGGGTTTGAAGGGGACAGTGGAAATTAATATGAATGGTGATATATCAAAATGTTAGGGGGTTGTGTGGTGCAGTGGTGGTGTCCCTCCCTCTGGGCTGAAAGACCTGGGTTCAAGTCCCACCTGCTCCAAGACATACAACAACATCTCTGAACAGGTTAGTTAAAAACACCTAGGAACAAAACATTACATGTAACCCAGAGCTGGCCAATAGAAACCACTAACAAGTCAGATTTGAGACGACATTAATCTAATTGCATCAACTACAGGACAGGATGCCTCTCAGATGACTCTGATAAATGTATTTCCTGTGTTAACAGACCCAAGGCAGTCACAACAATCAATAAACAGGCAGTGAGACTCTCCGCTATTCCCTGCTCATGGACAAATGCATTCAGTTTGTACACTCCAAGCACACGGGGATGGAGGTGACTGAACTATCGGCATGACCCACCAGCAGTTCCTCGCATCTCCAAGCAGCTCTGAATTGCCTGGGTTGCCAACGTAGCCACATGGAGCTGTTGTACTGGGCAATACTGGCTCCTTTCAAGGGTCCAACAAAATAACATTTCAAAGACCAGAGATAGGCTTATCAGAACACTGCCTGGCCTGATTCGGACACATCTGAAATCCATGTCAAAGAGGCTGAGTTGGAGTGGTGACTGCCCCAGGCCTTAACAAACCGAGGGAGAAAGTGAGGACTGCAGAGGCTGGGGAACTGAGTCGAAAGTGTGGCGCTGGAAAAGCACAGCCAGTCAGGCAGCATCCGAGGAGCAGGAGAATCGATGTTTCAGGAATGCTGATGAAGGGCTTGTGCCGAAAACATTCACTCTCCTGTTCCTCAGATGCTTCCTGACCAGCTGTGCTTTTCCAGCACCACACTCACGACCCTAACAATCTGACCCAAGTCCATCCCAGTGCCTGTTAAGCACAATGGCAGGAAACAAATTCAGTCTTAAAGTTACTTCAAATAGAATAGTCCTCCATCGCTTTCAGCACGTTAGCATGCCATTTATCTGGATGTAACCCATACAAAAGCAGCTGTGTTAAAATTGTGGTCATGTCTCATGTTGAAAATATCTGCCACTGAGGAGCTCCCTGACCAGCCACTTGTGCCTCAATACTCTCAGATAAAAGCTTCAGTGATGTTATAAAATAACCTGCATTTATATAGTACCACAAACTTAGTAAAATGATCCAAGGAGTTCTCAGGAGCACAAATAAGACAAAATCTAACAGTGAGCCACATCAGGAGTTAGTAACACAATGAGTGAAAACTTGGTCAAAGAGGTAGATTTCTTTCCTAAGGGCCCTGAAAGACGTGGGGAAGAGAAGGAGAAGTGTGTGAGAGAAAGAGAGCAAGGGAGCGTGTGTGAGTGAGAGAGAGAATGTGAGAGAGGGACAGAGATAAGGAGAAAGAGAGCGAGGGAGAGTGTTTACACAACAAATTCCAGAGCTTAGCACCAAGACGGTTAAAGGCACAGCCTCCAGGAGGGAAAACAGGGCTACATAAAAGGAGCAAACGTATTGCAAAGGTTTGTATGATGGAAAAGTGAGTGATTGGGAGGGGACAAAAGCAGCTATAGAATCATTAGACAGAGCAGGCAGCCCTTCAGCCCATCCAGTGCATGCTGGCTCTCCATCCACCAATTCAATCCCATCCTCCCACTCACTCCCCATTGTCTGACACATTTATTTCTCTCAAGCGTCAATCCACTCAACCTCCTTTGGAAATCATTGAATGTTTCTGCTTTCACCAGCTTTTCATGGAGAGCAAGTTGCAGATCTTTGAATAACCATGTTTGTCTGTGCACCCCCTCCACCTCTCCCCCAAAACCTTAAATTCAGGCAGCCCAGTCCTGCACAAGCTAATCTGAGCACCTCATCCTTTTGTTACCTTATCCCAACTGGCCATAATCTTTCCATGTCTATCATGAAGACAGTGCTACAGAAACTCAGTAACTCTGGCAGCATCAGAGAAGCAGAGTTCATGTTTTGAGTACGTGACCCTTCTTCAGAACTGCAAGTGAACTCTGCTTCTGTCTGCACAGGTGCTGCCACAGTTGCTGAGTTTCTGCAGCACTTTCTGCTTTTATTTTCAAGGTATTTAGAGACAAGCCTGAACTTCCTGAACCTAACCGTGCCACGAACCCTGGTTCCTCATCCATAGAACCATTCTGGATAATCTCATCTCAAGAAGCATTATTGCCTCAGAGACATCTGAACACACAGCAGCAGGAACAAGGATTTCTACAAATGAGCTGAGGCACAGAGCAGGGGGAGACAGGAACTCAAATCATTTTGCAAACACCGCAAAGTGTCAATTGTTACTGAGCTCTGGTTTCTGGTTTTCCTGTATTAGCTAACAGCAGAAGAACAGGCTCCTCTACATAAAGAGCAAAGCGTTCCAATAGAAATGGGAGCTCCAAGCTGGAACGAATCTAATCGGAGGAATATTCAGACCAGCTCTCGGAAGAAGAAAAAACAATCAAAAATCAATCTGGTGACCCTAAAGAAAGCGGACGAATGAAATCAAACACTGCAGGTTAACCAGACAGACCCATGTATTTATATTTCAGTCCTACCTCCCCACGGCAGAATGCAGCACCAGTGGAATCTCTGGACACGTCCAGGGCCCCCTGAGATAGTGGCGAGGATGAGTGTGGGTTGGACACAAAGCAAGTGGCTCACAGGGCCATGCAGTGTGTCAGGGAAGAACCAAGAACTTCATGTTTGAGACTGGAGTCACACATGGGTCCATGGGGGAAAAGGGTGAGAGGTTTCTTTCCTGCAGGGAATCACCAAAGGGTCTTTTATTCAGTGACAACTTCAAAGGCCAATTCTCAATCTGCCCGGGCGGGGTACAATTTGAATTGACATTACTTATCCAAGATCACAGTGCAAAACATGAAAAGCTAGAGTTATATAAAACAAGTACATAATTTACACAGGAATATATTAAAAGGACATTATGCTAATTGTATCATTTACTTTCAAGATCATTATTCAGAGTAAGTTAATGTAGCAAAATTCATTCGTTAGTGTGCAACATGCTTCCGAAAGAACTCTCAAGACAAACACAAACCCAATTTTAGTCTCTTTTAGACTCAAAAAGCACAGAAAGGGCTAGTCAGGTCCTTGTGACTGCACTGATCCTGTCAAAGAGCTGTTTCATTGGTGTGACTTTCCTCCAGTCTCTCTCCTAAGCCCTGTGTCTTTCACCCTGGCTTGTCAGTCCATTTCTCCAGCAGGCAACTGCATCAGAGCTCGGGATGTCTGTGCATTACATGCAAGGGAACCTTGGCCAAAGGGACAGCTGGTCTCTAGTACTCCCAAAGACGTGAGCGAGAGAGAGAGAGAGAGAGAGAAAGACAGAGACAGAGAGAGAGAGAGAGAGAGAGAGAGAGAGAGAGACAGAGAGAGAGAGAGAGAGACAGAGACAAAGAGCGCGCACGTGACAGCCAGCGGGCGAGAGAGAGAAAACATTGTGTGGGTGAGGAAATGGGACTGTTCTGGACTGTGAAGACTTCTTCGCCTGAACTGCCTGGTGGATAAAGTAACCAGAAAGCAGCCAGTCACTATTGGAATGACAGGCTGGAAAGAAAGAGGGAAGATGCTGGATGTAATGGCGTAAATGTTGACAAGGGACTCACATTGTTTAACACTCACCCTGTTCCATACAGCACAGAACATGGACCTCACACACAGCAAACAAACAGACTGTAAACTTTTACTAAGAACTTCAAGCGAGAAGGACAGACTTTGATAAAACAAACCTACACGTACGCACATGAAAGCACAAACTGAATCAAGACATTCATCTAAGTTTCAGTATGCACTTCTTCTACCTTCCTGTCTACTGTAACCTCCAGTGCTACACACCAGTAATCTGATCAGTGCCTCAGGTCTCTGTCCTATCAGTGTGTGTGCACACGCGTGTGTGTGTAGGGGTGTGTGTGTGTGTAGCCCTTCACAAAAGCTGCCTATAATTAGAACTGATTCGGAGATGCCAGCGTTGGACTGGGGTGACAATCACCTGATGAAGAAGCAGTGCTCCAAAAGCTAGTGCTTCCAATTAAACCTGTTGGACTATAACCTGGTGTTGTGTGATTTTTTAGTTTATAATTAGAACAGGTGTCACGTTGGAAATGTGATGGCTCTGAAACACGTTTACACTGCTGTGGATAGCCTTTTTGTCATCTTACCAAGGCGACTACAAGATTATGGGCAAGTACACACAGTGTGAGCTCTGACACAGAGAATCTTAACCAGATCTAATCCTTTACCCAGTGGGACTGTGGGTGCACAGTCACCCCAACACCAATCAGGAGCAGATAGGCTGGTTAATATCTCCCCTCTCCTTCACCTCTCCCCATCAGACCGGACACAAAATGTGGAGGTGCCAGTGTTGGACTGGAGTGGATAAAATCAGAAGTCACACGACACCAGGTTATAGTCCGACAGGTTTACCGGATTTCAAATAAACCTGCTGGACTACAAATTGGTGTCGCGTGACTTCTGACTTCAGATACAATATGGAAATGACAACACCAACAGCAATGAGGTCAAAGTGAAAGTGCTGTATATAGAACTCTTCGCCAAGCCATTCCAGAACACATCACTTGAAAATTCTCAGAATACTTGTCTTGAGGACCAGCGACTTGAACATCTCTGGAGTGACTGAGGTGGAGGAAACAAGAAAAACATTTCTAAAGCAGTGTCAGTACAAACCCGAAAATGAACACCGATCAGCTGAAGCTGCCCTTAGCGAGGCCATCCAACGCAGTTTTCCGAGAGACAGATGTTTAAAGACAGGATCACAGGATGGTTACGGGACAGGAGGAGGAGGTGGTGATGAAGGTCACTCAGCCCATCAAGTCTGTGTTGGCTTGCACCTCCTCCCCCACACAAAAGATCCATGAAGTGATCAACCAGACTTCCGGAAAGACATCCAGACAGGGTCACAGTTCATATCGTACAACTACATTAGAAAGAGAAGGAGCAAGTGTAGACAGTTTGACGGTGAGATCTGGGTGGGGGAGGGGATGCTTTGGGGAGCAAGAAGATGGCTCGAGGGTGGGGATTGCAGGAGGTGGCTGGAATCCCTGACTCCCGACGAAGTTTGCAATCTCATGTCCTTCTGGCATCTGCAGCTTGGTCGAGAATCCCAGCGGTGGGGTCGGCTCCGGAGATCCCTGTGGTGCACTGTCTGTGAGGGAGTCTTGCTTGTCCGTTGGGGAGACTGTTTCCATCCGGGTGCAGACTGTGGAGGTGGATGGACGCGGGGGCAATGCCTTGTCTTGGAGGCGAGGAGAGCAGAGGGAGGGAGGGGACTGAGTGAAGGATGGAAGTGAGGGAGAGAACTGGAGTGACAGAGTGAGGGAGGCAATGAAGGGGGAGGGAGGGACTGGTGGAGAGTGAGGAGAGAGTGAGGGGATGGAGTGACTGAGGAAGGTGAGGGGATAAGGGGATAGAAGTTGTGGAGGGAAGATAAATGGAGGGGACACAGTGGAGAGGAGGAACAGTAAGGTGAGGGTGGGGTAAGTGCAGTGTCCCCCAGCCCTGGCCCTAGCAGGGCAGGTAGGTGAGGGAGGGGGAAGATGAGGAAGAGGAGGAGGGAGCGGGTGAGGGGGGAGTGTGAGCTGTGTCCCTGTCCCTAGCGGAGTGGGTAGGGGTGTGTGTGTGTGTGGGTGTGTCTGGTGTGTGTGTCTTGGTGAGGGTGTGTGTGTGTGTGTGTCTCTCTGTGTGGGGTGTGTGTCCCTGTCCTAGCGGGGTGGGTGTGGGGTGTCTGTGTGTGTCTGTCTCTGTAAGGGTGTGTTTGTCTCTGTGAGGGTGTGTGTGTGTGTCTCTGTGAGGGTGTGTGTGTGTGTGTGTCTCTGTCTGTGTGTGTGTGTGTGTGTGTGTGTGTGTGTGTGTCTCTGTCTCTGTGAGGGTGTGTGTGGGGTGTGTGTCTCTGTGAGGGTGTGTGTGGGGTGTGTGTCTCTGTGAGGGTGTGTGTCTCTGTGAGGGTGTGTGAGGGTGTGTGTCTCTGTCTCTGTGAGGGTGTGTGTGTGTGTGTCTCTGTCTCTGTGAGGGTGTGTGGGGGGTGTGTGTCTCTGTGAGGGTGTGTGTCTCTGTGAGGGTGTGTGAGGGTGTGTGTGAGGGTGTGTGTCTCTGTGAGGGTGTGTGTCTCTGTGAGGGTGTGTGAGGGTGTGTGTGAGGGTGTGTGTCTCTGTGAGGGTGTGTGTCTCTGTGAGGGTGTGTGAGGGTGTGTGTCTCTGTGAGGGTGTGTGAGGGTGTGTGTCCCTGTGTGTCTCTGTGTGAGTGTGTGTGTGTGTCTCTGTGTCCCTGCCCTAGCGGGGTGTGTGTGAGGGTGTGTGTCCCTGTGTGTCTCTGTGTGAGGGTGTGTGTCCCTGCCCTAGCGGGGTGGGTAGGTGATTGGTCTGATCCTGATCACTGGGGACAGGTTGACCCGGAGGATTCTCTGAGCTTTCCTGCGAACCTCTTCATCCGAGGACGAGTCATCCACCTTGATCACCTTGGACTGGAGCAGCTGCAGCCGCCTCTTACTGGGATCTTCCTGTGCGCGGGGCCTGGGCCTGGGCCTGGTCCTGGTCCTGGGCCTGGGCCGGGCCTTCAGGGAGTGAACCTGCTGCTGGATGCGGCGGCCGCTCTCCCGGTCCGTGTCTGTGTCGGTGTCCCGGGGTCGGGGCGGTCTCCTGTCCAGGCCCCGAGGCCTCCTCCCCGGACTCTCCCCGAGCCGGACCCCGGAGGCGGGAGGCCGCAGCCAGCCGTTACACTGCGGCCTTTTCCGCGGCTTCTTCCGGCCGGAGGCGGCGGCGGCGGCGGCGGCGGCGGGGCTGCGGCTGGAGGCCTCTCCCTGGGCCGGGCTGTAACCGGAGTCGGAGGCGGTAGGCCCGGCGCTCGCCCCCGCCCCCGGGCTCGCCCCCGCGCTCGCCCCCGCCCCCGGGCTCGCCCCCGCGGGGACCTGGCAGGTTGATGAGGTGTAGCCGTACACGTCCCGGCTCCGGAGCACCGTGGGCAGGTAACCCTCGTCCCGGAGCCCGGCCACGAAGCTCAGCAGCTGGGACTGGGACTGAAGCGGGTCCGGGGACAGGGGGCTCCAGACGGACAGCGCGTCCTCCAGGGCCCGAGGACCTACCACCGGGATCCGTGACCAGGCCTGAACGGCCGGGCCCTCCGGGGGGCACCGGGACATCGGCGCCACAACCGCCCCGGGACTGCCCTCCGCTTCGCCGCAAACTCCAGCCCCAGGCTTGGGGCCTACACCCGGCCCCGCCCCGACACGCCCTCTCGCGTGCATCACTTCCGGCCTGACGTCAGGAGGCGGGGCTTTCCCGGGGTGGGGCGGGGCAACCAACCCTTCACCCCCACATTGACCCCATTTACCCCTTGACCCCACATAAATCTCATTTACCCCCTGACCCCACATTGACCCCATTTACCCCTTGACCCCACATAAATCTCATTTACCCCCTGACCCCACATTGACCCCATTTACCCCTTGACCCCACATAAATCTCATTTACCCCCTGACCCCACATTGACCCCATTTACCCCTTGACCCCCACTTACCCCTTGACCCCACATTAATCTCATTTACCCATTGACCCCACATTAATCTCATTTACCCCCTGACCCCACATTGACCCTATTTACCCCTTGACCCCACATTAATCTCATTTACCCCCTGACCCCACATTGACCCTATTTACCCCTTGACCCCACATTGACCCCATTTACCCCTTGACCCCACATTAATCTCATTTATCCCCGACCCCACATTGACCCCATTTACCCCTTGACCCCACATTAATCTCATTTACCCCCTGACCCCACATTGACCCCATTTACCCCTTGACCCCACATTAATCTCATTTACCCCTGACCCCACATTGACCCCATTAACCCCTTGACCGCACATTAATCTCATTTACCCCCTGACCCCACATTGACCCCATTTACCCCTTGACCCACATTTACCCCTAGACCCCACATTAATCTCATTTACCCCTGACCCCAAATTGACCCCATTTACCCCCTGACCCCACATTGACCCCATTTACCCCTTGACCCCACATTAATCTCATTTATCCCCGACCCCACATTGACCCCATTTACCCCTTGACCCCACATTAATCTCATTTACCCCCTGACCCCACATTGACCCCATTTACCCCTTGACCCCCACTTACCCCTTGACCCCACATTAATCTCATTTACCCCCTGACCCCACATTAATCTCATTTACCCCCTGACCCCACATTGACCCTATTTACCCCTTGACCCCACATTAATCTCATTTACCCCTGACCCCACATTGACCCCATTAACCCCTTGACCCCACATTAATCTCATTTACCCCCTGACCCCACATTGACCCCATTTACCCCTTGACCCACATTTACTCCTTGACCCCACATTAATCTCATTTACCCCTGACCCCAAATTGACCCTATTTAACCCCCTGACCCCACATTGACCCCATTTACCCCTTGACCACCATTTACCCATTGACCCCACATTAATCTCATTTACCCCTGACCCCACATTGACCCCATTTACCCCTTAACCCCCATTTACCCCTTGACCCCACATTAATCTCATTTACCCCCGACCCCACATTGACCCCATTTACCCCTTGACCCCCATTTACACATTGACCCCACATTAATCTCATTTACCCCCTGACCCCACATTGACCCATTTACCCCTTAACCCCATTTACCCCCTTGACCCCATGTTAATCTTAATTACCCCCTGACCCCACATTGACCCCATTTACCCCTTGACCCCACATTAATCTCATTTACCCCTGACCCCACATTGACCCCATTTACCCCTTGACCCCACATTAATCTCATTTACCCCTGACCCCACATTGACCCCATTTACCCCTGACCCCCATTTACCCATTGACCCTACATTAATCTTATTTGCCCCATGACCCCACATTGACTCCATTTACCCCTTGACCGCACATTAACCCATTTACTCCTTGATTCCACATTAATCTCATTTACACCCTGACCCCACATTGACCCCATTTACCCCTTAACACCATTTACCCCTTTACCCCACATTACTCCCATTTACCCCCTGACCCCACAATGACCCAAATTTACCCCTTGACCCCACATTACTCCCATTTACCCCCTGACCCCACATTGACCCCATTTACCCCTTAACACCATTTACCCCTTGACTCCACATTAATCTCATTTACCCCCTGACCCCACATTGACCCCATTTACCTCTTGACCTCCATTTACCCTTGACATCACATTAATCTCATTTTCCCCCTGACCCCACATTGACCCCATTTACCCCATGACCCCACATTGACCCCATTTACCCCCTTACCCCACATTGACCCCATTTACCCCTTGACCCCACATTAATCTCATTTACTCCCTGACCCCATATTGACCCCATTTACCCCTTGACCCCCACTTACCCCTTGACTCCACATTAATCTCATTTACCCCCTTACCCCACATTGACCCCATTTACCCCTTGACCCCACATTAATCTAATTTACCCCCGACCCTACATTGACCCCATTTACCCCTTGACCCTCACTTACCCCTTGACCCCACATTAATCTCATTTACCCCCTGACCCCACATTGACCCCATTTACCCCTTGACCCCCATTTACCCACTGACCGCACATTAACCCATTTACCCCTGACACCACACTGACCCCCAGACCCCTCCATTAACCCCATTTACCCCCTGACCCCACATTTACCCCCATTTGCCCCTTGACCCCCATATACCCCTTGACATCACATTAATCTCATTTACCCCTTGACCCCGCATTGACCCCATTTACCCCTTGACCCCCCCCATTACCCCCGTCCCCACATTAACCCATTTACCCCTGACACCACGCTGACCCCCATTTACCCCGGACCCCTCAATTAACCCCATTCACCCCTGACCCTGCATTGACCCCATTTACATCTTGACCCTTGTTTACCCCCTGACCGCACATGAACCCATTTACCCCTGACACCACACTGACCCCCATTTACCCCAGACCCCTCAATTAACCCCATTTACCCCCTGACACCGCATTAACCCCATTTATCTTCTGGCCCCACACTGACCCCCATTTACCCCTGGTCCCCTCCATTAAATCCATTTACCCCCGACACCGCATTGACACCATTTACCCCTTGACCCTCATTTACCCCCTGACCACACATTAATCCATTTACCCCTGATGTCACACTGACCCCCATTTACCTCCTGACCCCGCATTGACCCCATTTATCTTCTGGCTGCACATTGAGCCCCATTTACCCCGATCCCCCCATTGAGCCCCATTTACCCCGATCCCCCCATTGACCCCATTTATCCTCCAATCTCACATTTACCCCTGACCCCACATTTACCCCATTTACCCCTGACCCCACATTTACCCCATTTACCCTGTGACCCCACATTAACCCCATTTACCCCTGACCCCACATTTACCCCATTTATCCCCTGATCCCACATTGACCCCACTTACCCCCTGACTGCACACTGACCCCCATTTACCTCAACTCCTACTGACTGCCCTCACCTCCAACCCCACATTGACCCCCATTTACCCCTGACCCCATTGAGCCCCTTTACCTTAACACAGCATTGACCTCCCTTTACCCCTGATCCCACGCTGACCCCCAATTGACCCCTTTACCCTGATAGACACCACATTGGCCCCTTTACCCCTGACCCCACACTGACCCCATTTAACCCCTGACCCCACATTGACTCCCTTTACCCAGCTTCCCCCACATTGACCCCCTTTACCTCACTAACCCCCTTATCCCATCATTTACCCCTTTACTCCCCTCCCTATTTGCTCCTGCCAATTTACCCCTTACCTTTATAAACACCCCATTGACCACTTTAAACCCCACTTATCCCTCAAATTACATTATAGAGTCATAGAGATGTACAGCATGGAAACAGACCCTTCGGTCCAACCCGTCCATGCTAACCAGATATCCCAACTCAATCTAGTCCCACCAGCCAGCACCCGGCCCATATCCCTCCAAACCCTTCCTATTCATATACCCATCCAAATGCCTCTTAAATGTTGTAATTGTACCAGCCTCCACCACATCCTCTGGCAGCTCATTCCATACACGTACCACCCTCTGTGTGAAAAAGTTGCCCCTTAGGTCTCTTTTATAACTTTCCCCTCTCACCCTAAACCTATGCCCTCTAGTTCTGGACTCCCCAACTCCAGGGAAAAGACTTTGCCTATTTACCCTATCCATGCACCTCATGATTTTATAAACCTCTATAGGGTCACCCCTCAGCCTCCGACGCTCCAGGGAAAACAGCCCCAGACTGTTCAGCCTCTCCCTGTAGCTCAAATCCTCCAACCCTGGCAACATCCTTGTAAATCTTTTCTGGACCCTTTCAAGTTTCACAACATCTTTCCAAAAGGAAGGAGACCAGAATTGCACACAATATTCCAACAATGGCCGAACCAATGTCCTGTACAGTCACAACATGACCTCCCAACTCCTGTACTCAATAAATAAAAGCAAATTACTGCGGATGCTGGAATCTGAAACCAAAAGAGAAAATGCTGGAAAATCTCAGCAGGTCTGGCAGCATCTATAAGGACAAAGGATCAGTTAGACTCGAAACGTCAGCTCTTTTCTCTCCTTACAGATGCTGCCTGACCTGCTGAGATTTTCCAGCATTTTCTCTTTTGGTTCCTGTACTCAATACTCTGACCAATAAAGGAAAGCATACCAAACACCTTCTTCACTATCCTATCTACCTGCGACTCCACTTTCAAGGAGCTATGAACCTGCACTCCAAGGTCTCTTTGTTCAGCAACACTCCCTAGGACCTTCCCATTAAGTGTATAAGTCCTGCTAAGATTTCCCAAAATGCAGCAGCTCGCATTTATCTGAATTAAACTCCATCTGCCACTTCTCAGCCCATTGGCCCATCTGGTCCAGATCCTGTTGTAATCTGAGGTAACCCTCTTCGCTGTCCACTACACCTCCAATTTTGGTGTCATCTGCAAACTTACTAACTGTACCAGATTTATGTAAATGACGAAAAGTATTGGACCTGGCACCGATCCTTGTGGCACTCCACTGGTCACAGGCCTCCAGTCTGAAAAACAACCCTCCATCATCACCCTCTGTCTTCTACCTTTGAGCCAGTTCTGTATCCAAATGGCTAGTTCTCCCTGTATTCCATGACATTTAACCTGGCTCACCAGTCTCTCATGGGGAACCTTGTCGAACGCCTTACTGAACTCCATATAGATCACATCTACTGCTCTGCCCTCATCAATCCTCTTTGTTACTTCTTCAAAAGAGCTCAATCAAGTTTGTGAGACATGATTTCCCACGCACAAAGCCATGTTGACTATCCCTAATCAGTCTTTGCCTTTTCAAATACATGTACATCCTGTCCCTCAGGATTCCCTCCAACAGCTTGCCCACCATCGATGAAAAGGCTCATTGGTCTTTAGTTCCCTGGCTTGTCCTTACCACCCTTCTTAAACCATGGCACAACGTTAGCCAACCTCCAGTCTTCCTGTGACTATCGATGATACAAATATCTCAGCAAGAGGCCTAGCAATCACTTCTCTAGCTTCCCACAGAGTTCTAGGGTACACCTGATCAGGTCTTGGGGTCTTATCCACCTTTACCCGTTTCAAGACATCCAGCATCTCCTCCTGTGTAATATGGACATTTTTCAAGATGTCACCATCTATTTCCCTACAGTCTATATCTTCCATATCCTTTACCCATTTCATCTCCTCCCATTTACCCTTAACTTCCCTCTATTATTGACCCCTTAAGTCTGATTGACTCCCATTTACCCTCACTGATCCCCTTTCACCTCATTCCCCATTGACCCCATCTTTTTCTCCATTGGCTCCCCTTTACTTCCTCTCTATTTACTCTTTCTCCATTTATACCCTCCCTTTTACCTTTGCTTTCTCCCCTTTTCTCCCATTACCTATTTACCCCTTTATACCCTCCCCATCTACCTTCTCACCATTTGGCTCTGAACACAGTCCCTCCCTTACCCCTCCTGATTAACCCCTCCCACATTACCACCCTCCCCATTACCCTCATCTACCACTTCCCCTGTACATCTCCACCTCTGATTCTGAGCAACAGAAATTTGGGGGAAGTAAATCTCTGACGTGGTAACTAAGAGCTGCCTTCCCAATCCAGTGAGACAATGGGGTTAGTACAGGGAGGGAGTGAGCAGAGGAAAGACTCTCTTCCTCCCCCCCCCCCCCCCCCACCAAAGTCAATGACTCATCCTGGGACAGGAAGTGGCTCCCCCGTTGGTAAGCACTTCTCCCTTCCCATGAATGGGGGCTCAGTGGTTAGCACTGCTGCCTCCCAGCGCCAGGGACCCAGGTTTGATTCCACCCTCGGCTGACCGTCTGTGTGGAGTTTGCACATTTTCCCCGTGTCTGCGTGGGTTTGCTCCAGTATCCTCCCACAGTCTGGTGCAGGATAGGGTGGATTGGCCATGGGAATAATGTCGAGGGTGCGCAGGCTGGGTGGGTTAGCCATGGGGATTACAGGCTTGTGAGGGTGGTGTGGATCGGGGTTGGTGTGGTCTAGGAATGGCCTGTTTCCATGCTGTTGGGATTTTCCCAAACTTTCCCAAACCCACCACTGATCATGGGATATTCAGCCCCTTTTCTCAAATCCATCTTGTGGAAACTTTAAGGAGCGAAGGAAGGGATTTTCCTTTACTGGGGATTTATCTACCCTGTCCTCTTGATCTGGAGGCTCAGCTCCCCTCCAGAGACTCAAGCTCCATCATCTTGACTTGCCCCAGGGGGTGGGCTTGTGGATGATGCCAAGCTGAGACCCCAAAGGTTGGCACAGTGGCTCAGTAGTTCACACTGTTGCCTCACAGCGCCAGAGACCCAGATTCGATTCCCACCTCGGGCGACTGTCTGTGTAGAGTTTGCACGTTCTCCCCGTGTCTGTGTGGGTTTCCTCTGGGTGCTCCGGTTTCCTCCCACAGTCACAAAGATATACAGATCAGGTGGATTGGCCATGCTAAATTGCCCCATCGTGTTAGGTGCATTAGTCAGGGATAAATATAGGGTAGGGGATAAATATAGGGTAGGGTCTGGGTGGGTTACTCTTCAGAGGGTCGGTATGGACTGGTTGGGCCAAAGGGCCTATTTCCAAACTGTAGGGAATCTAATCTAATCTGTGAATTTGGCTGGAGGTTATAGTAGCCCCTGGGAGTTCTTCATGTTCCATGTGAGAGAAGGTTCTAATTCTCAGAAAACAGATTATCTCCGTCATTATCACATTGCCGTCTGGGGATGTGTACTGTACACAAGGAAATGGGAGCAGGAGCAGACCATTCAGCCCCTTGAATCTGCTACACTATTCAACCAGACCATGGCTGATCTTTCACCTCACATCGTCTTCCAGCTCTATCCCTTCAATCTAGAACCTATTTATCTCTGTGTTGAGGATGTCTTAATGCCTTTGGGGAGGGAAATCTGCCGTCCTTACCTGATTAGAGACAAAAAAAAACTGCAGGAGCTGGAATCCAAAATAGACAGGTAAGAGGCTGGAAGAGCACAGCAAGCCAGGCAGCACCAGGAGGGGGAGAAGTCAACGTTTCGGGTATTACCCTCCTTCAGAACTGAGGGGGGTGGGTGTGGGGGGAGCTGCAAATAAAGTGGCTGGCGGGGGCAGGGGGGTGAAGTGGGGATTGATGAAGACAGGTAGAGAGTACGACCTGGTTGGTCAATGGGAGGAATGGATCCAATTGGTGGAAGGGAGGGGGAGGGGCTGGGAAGGGAGTCGGGGGATGGGGAAGGGTGGTTATTTGAAATTGGAGAACTCAATGTTGAGTCCTCTGGGCTGGAGGCTGCCCAGGTGGAAGGTGAGGTGTTGTTCCTCCAATTTGCAGGTTCCCTGGTCAGACTGACGTGTGACTACAGACCCACAGCTATGTGGCTGACTCTCAATTGCCCTCTGAAATGGCCTGGACTGTTGGTCAAATCCATGTATCAAACCACGACAAAGTCTAAAGAAAAGAATGAAGCTGACCTAGGGACTGGAAATGACAACAGCAAACACAGCACTGTTGACTCTCCTTACTGAGGGTTGGGGGCTAGTGCTGGGTGAGTGGGTGAGTGGTCCTACATAATAGTGAGTGGTCCTACATACCAGTAACCACAGCCTGAGAATCCTACCTTACAGACAATGTCCCAGACCCCACTGTCACCATCCCTGGATATGTCCTGTCCCACCACCAGAACAGACCCAGCAGGGGTGACCGCACAGTGGGATACAGTCGAGAGGGAGTGGCCCTGGGAGTCCTCAACATTGACTTCGGACTCTGTGAACTCTCATGGCTTCGGGTTAAACCTGGGCACAGAAACCTCCTGCTGATTGCCATGTACCGCCCTCCCTTGGATGATGAGACAATATCCTCCATGTTGGACAACACTCAGAGGAAGCACTGAGGGTGCCAAGGGCACAGAATGTACTCTGGGTGGGGGATATCAATGTCCATCACCAAGAGTGGTTCGGCAGCAGTAATACTGATCGAGCTGGTCGGGTCCTAAAGGACACAGCTGTTAGGCTGGGTCTGTGGCAGGTGGTGAGGGAACCAACAAGAGGGAGAAACATAATCAATCTCATCCTTACCAATCTGCCAGCTGTAGATCCATCTGTTCATGACAGTGAGAGTGACCACCGCACAGTCCTTGTGGAGACAAAGTCCCACCTTCACATTGAAGACACAGTACATTCCTGCCTTTTTCTGGGTTATGTTCATGCAAAAGCTTACAAGTGGTGAAGTCACACACAGTGCCTACAATGGGACAATGATACCTTTCTGCTGGAGGACTATCTCTCCGTTTGTTACTGAATGCAAGGCTGCAGTGCGCCTCCCCCTACCACCAGCAGTCACTGTGCCTGGAGGAGAACTTCCTCGGTAAACTTTATTTTTTTCTTTGGGTGACTTTACATAAGTTGGTTCCCAAGTTCTGTATTTTTATCTTTAAAAATGTGGATGGGTGAACATTTGAGCTGCAGTGGGTTCTCACATACAGACCTCCGTACGGTTACATTTGTGGATAAGGAAGTCACAATTGGTGGGATTTTACCCTCCATCGTGTTGTGTGGCACTATCACTGTGCTCAACAGGACAGACTTCAAACAGATCGAGCAACTCAACACTGGGCATCCATGAGGGGCTGTGGGCCATCAACACCAGCAGAACTGTACTCCAGCACAATCTGCTGGAATACTGTGTCCAGATCCGGTCACTCAGGTATAGGAAAGAAATTATTAGGCTGGAGAGGGTTCAGAAGGGATTTACTTGCATGTTGTTGGCTATGGAAGGTTTGAATTATAAGGAAAGGCAGGATAGGTTGGGACTTTTTTCACTAGAGTGTGGGAGGTTGGCAGGTGACCTAGTTTATAAAATAATGAGGGATATAGATAGAGGTGAATGGTAGGTGTCTTTTCCCTAGGATGGGGGATTTCAAGACCGGGGGGGGGGGGGGGTGGGGGGGGGGCACATTTTTAGGGTGAATGAAGAGAGATTTAAAAAGACACGAGCAAATTTGTTACACAGAGAGTCACACATATGTGGAATGAACTTCCTATGAAAGCGGTTAATGAGGATACAATGACAACATTTAAAAGACTTTTGGATAAGTATATGAATAGGAAAGGTTTGGAGGAATATGGGCCAGGAGCAGGCAGGTGGGACTAGTTTAGTTTGGAATTGTGGTCGGCATGGACTGGTTGGGCCGAAGGGTCTGTTCTGTGCTGTCTGACTCTATGGCCTGGCCTATTCCCCACTCAACCATGACCATCAAGCCAGGGCATCAACCCTGGTTCAGTGGAGAGTGCAGGAGGGCATGCCAGGAGCAGCACCAGGCATACCTGAAGATGGTATAGTTTTGATACATGGACTAGTTGTGTGCCAAACAGCAGGTAGAGCATGCAATGGATAGAGTGAAATGATCCCATGACCAACAGATCAGATCTAAGCTCTGCAGTCCTGCTATAGGTGGTGGATAATTAGACAACTCAGTGGGGGAGGAGGTTCCGCAAATATCCCCATCCTCAATGATAGAGGAACCCAGGACTTCAGTTCAGAGGATAAGGCTGAAGGATTCACAGCAATCTTAAACAAGATCTGCCGAGGGGCTGATCCATCTCAGCCTCTTCCAAGCATTGGGAAGGTTTAAAAAAACCAACAAACAAATGCCTAAACAAAAATTAATGGGAAAATTAAAGTTTGAGGATAAATTGAAATTAATATAAAAATGGACGGTAAACGATAAAGTAGTCACACTTTCTCTTTCGGGAGAGATGACTCTTGGTGATTGAGGAAGGAACATGGTCTAGTCACTGAACACGCACTGTCACTGTCCCTCTGCGTTATAAAATAGTCCAGAGTGGTGCTGGAAAAGCACAGCCCGTCAGGCAGCATCCGAGGTACAGGAAAATCGACGTTTCGGGCAAAAGCCCTTCATCAGGAATGAGGCTGGGAGCCTCGGGGGTGGAGAGATAAATGGGAGGGTGGGTGGGGCTGGGGAGAAGGTGACTGAGAGTGCAATAGGTGGGTGGGGGTGGGGATGGAGGTGATAGGCCGGGGGGGGGGGAGGGTGGAGCAGATAGGTGGGAAGGAAGATTGACAGGTAGGACAGGTCATGAGGACGGTGCTGAGCTGGAAGGTTGGAACTGGGATGAGGTGGGGGAAGGGGAAATGAGGAAACTGGTGAAGTCCACATTGATGCCCTGGGGTTGAAGTGTTCCGAGGCGGAAGATGAGACGTTCTTCTGCTTCATCTAAATATCTAAAAATGACACAAAAAGTCAAAGTGAACATAGGTCTATTTGAAAATAAGATTGGGGAAATAATAATGGGAAACCAGGAAATGGTGGAGGAGTTAAACAAATTCATTAGTGTTCATGTTGAAGACATTAATAGTATTCCAAAATGTTTAAACATTCAAGGAACAAAATGGGGAGAGGATATAAATTCAATGTCCAAAGAGAAAAAGTATTAGGGAAACTAATGGGATACATTCCTTGGATCTGATGGGATTCATGCTGGGATATTAAAGGAATTAGCTGCAGAGATAGTTGATGCATTAGTAGGAATCCTCCAGGAAGTTATTGGGTTTTGTTATAAAGATTCTGTAACAATAGAGCATTTAGAATCTGACCAAGGAGAGTCAGTGCAGCTTCACGAGGAGAAATCACTTGACAAATTTACCAGAATTCTTTGAAGAGGTAACAAGCCGAATATAAGAGGGGTAAAGTCATTGGTAACAACTGATTTGGATTTCCAGAAGATATTTGGCAATTGAATTGAATTAGCTTTATTGTCGAAAGCACTCACATGAGTACAGTGAAATGTTTACAAATCACTACCACTTACAGCACCATCTTAAGTACAAAGGTCGCTAGGTAATGAATCGTAATTACATGATAAGCTGCACAATAAAATAAGACCTACGGTGTTGGGGTTAGCAAATCAATATGGATGGAGGATTGGCTAATGAATAGAAGACAGGGAGTTGTGGATAAGGACACATGTTTTCAGGATGACAACTTGTAACTTGTAATGAAATGTCACGAGGATTACTGCTGGAGCCAAGATTATTCACAATATATATTAAAGACTTGGATAAGGAAAGTGACTATACTATCAGCAAGTGCATGGATGACACAAAAATAGATGGGAAGGCAAGTTGTGAGGATGACACAAGGAGCCTATAGACAGGGGAAGCGAGAGGATGGAATATAATGTGGGGAATTATGAGGTTCTGCACTTTGGCAGGAAGAAGAGAGGAGGAAGAAAGACTCCAGAAAGCTGCAGCCCAGAGGGACTTGGGATGCCTCGTTTATGAATCACAAATACACGAGCATTCACGTTCAGCGGGTAATAGAGAAGGAGGTTGGAATGTTGGCCTTTACTTCATAGGGAATGGAGTATAAAAGGAGGGAGGTTTTGCTAAAACTATACAAGACATTAACTTGACCACAGCTGGAATACAGAGGAACCTCGATTATCCAGCATTCCATTATCCAAATTGCAGATTATCCGACAAGATCACAAGGTCCCAATGTTCGGCTAAGCTATGTTACCCGGCATTCAATTATCCAAATGAAATATTCTCCGTCCATGTCCTCCGGATAATCGAGGTTTCTCTGTACTGTGAAGAAGTTTGGGCTCATTACCTAAAGAATAAATGACTGACGTTGGGGGCAGTCCAGAGAAGGTTGACTCAGCTGATCCTGGGCTTTAGGGTCATGTCAGTGCTTTCGACAATAAAACTAATTCAGTTCAATGGACGGACTGTCTGATGAGGAGCAGTTGAGTACATTGGCCTGAGGCTCACTGGAGTTTAGAAGAATGAGAGATGACCAGATTGAAATGTAGAAGATTCTCAGGGGGTTTGACAGGGAAAATGTGGGGAGATTGTTTCCCTGTGTGGGTGGGTCTAGGACCAGAGGGGTATCATCTCAGAGTAAGGGGTCACCCATTGACGACAGAGATGGGGAGGAATTCCTTCCCTCGGAGGGGAGTGAATCTGTGAATTCTTTCCCACAGAGGGCTGTTGGGGGCTGGGTCATTCAGGATATTCAAGGCTGAGGAGAAAGTGAGGACTTGCAGATGCTGGAGATCAGAGTCAAGATTAGAGTGGTGCTGGAAAAGCACAGCAGGTCAGGCAGCATCCGAGCAGCGGGAAGTTCTTGATGAAGGGCTTTTGCCCAAAACGTCGACTTTCCTGCTCCTCGGATGCTGCCTGACCTGCTGTGCTTTTCCAGCACCACATTTTCAACTCTGAGACAGACAGCCTTTTCATCAGAGAGGGGATCGAGAGTTATGGGGAAAAGGCAAGGAAGTGGAGTTGAGGATTATCAGATGAGTTGTGACCCCCCCCTTGAACAAAATTGATGGGCTGAACGGCCTTGGTTTGCTCCGACATCTTATGGTCTTATGGAGTTTGAATTTTGAAAGCAGTGGTGATGGGAGGTTCTTGTGAATTTGGATGGTAGTAATGAATGTGATTGGTGATATACCCAAAGGAAGGAGATTAATTACCAAGAATTGGGTGTTGTGGCAAGTCCAACATGCAGCACTGTGGAGTACGATATTTCAACGGAGTGATTTATTATCACTTATATTTAACAAATAAATACATTGCAAACTGTAATCTGTCACCACGCTCCAGTGCAGTTTTGAGATGCAGAGGATATTAAGATATAACTAAAAATATAACAGAAAGCCGAGTTCTTCCTCCCTCTTGGTGCTCTGCTCACCATGTGGGGGAGGGTTGGGCTCGAGGCACCCACATCACAATCTGGTCCAGGAGTACCACACCAGGCCACCTACATCACTGCCTTTCCACCAGGAATACCGAATCCAGCTGCTTGTTGGGCCGAATGGCCTGTTTCCACACTGTGGGGATGCTATTATTCTGTGAGATATGATTAGGTTCCCTACAGTGTGGAAACAGGCCCTTCGGCCCAACCAGTCCACACTGACCCTCCGAAGAGTAACCCACCCAGAACCATTTCCCTCTGACTAATGCACCTAACACCATGTAAAAACAAGGACTGCAGATGCTGGAAACCAGATTCTAGATCAGAGTGGTGCTGGAAAAGCACAGCAGGTCAGGCAGCATCCAAGGAGCAGGAAAGTCAAAGTTTCAGGCAAAAGCCCTTCATCAGGAACAGAGCTAACACCTAACACTATGGGTAATTTAGCACGGCCAATTCACCTGACCTGCACAGCTTTGGACTGTGTGAGGAAACCGGAGCACCCGGAGGAAACCCACGCAGACACGGGGAGAACGTGCAAACTCCACACAGACAGTTGCCCAAGGCCAGAATTAAACCTGGGACCCTGGCACTGTGAGGCATTAGTGCTAACCACTGAGCCACCATACTGCCCCTATTCTATTCTATTCTATGACTGTGTTGCTGCAGTTAAAACCCAATATCCCCATTCTGACACCTTGTCCACTGACCACAGAGGCCATCTTGCCATAGCTGCCATCTTGAAAGTCACCAAGGCCTGTAGCCCTGTGTTGCTGGGCCCCACCGAGCTAGAGGTCACCACATTCCAGTGCCAACTCTCGCCACTGGGGCCCACGGTCACTGCCATCCTGGGCATTCCCTCAGGCGTTGACTCCTGCCAACACTGTTGCTCCTTGTGTCCGGGAGGCCAGGCCCACTCTCGCCCTTACCAGAGGCCCCGAAAAGGCCTCCAAGGAAAAAACAAAAGAAAGACAGCAAAAGCGAAAGGCCGTAAAATGGAGAGAATGGAAGAGGATGCCTTGGAGCAGGGGCCCAGCTGCAGTGACGCTACTCTGCTGCCATCTTGGATAAAGTCACATGATGCCAGGAGAGATGGAAAGTGTTTCGTGTGAGTTTTCCAGTCATGTGACCCAATCCTGTCAGCGTTTGGTGCCACAGGCCTACCCTGGCCCACCCCTGCCCAGCCTGGCCTGGAGCAGCCCAGCCCAGCCTAGCCCAGCCCAGTCCATCCCAGTCCAGTTCATCCTAGTCCAGCCCAGCCCAGTCCAGTCCAGTCCAGCCTAGCCCAGCCCAGTCCATCCCAGTCCAGTTCATCCTAGTCCAGCCCAGCCCAGTCCAGTCCAGTCCAGCCAGGCCCACCCCAGCTCGGCCTGGCCCTGGAGAGAAGGGAGTTCACAGAAATGGGGGGTGGGGGTGGGGTCACAGCTGCTTTCAGCCCCGATGGACATGAGGGTTGGAGCAGGGCTTGGTGCAGGGGATGGGATAATAGCAACTAGAGGGACCGTCCAATTAGTAACCAGCCTGACTGCTTAACCAATCAGGAGTGGGATTGAAGCCACTTTGAGCAGCTGAAGGTCTGAGCTGCTACATGTTTCTGGCTCCAAGGACCTGGACTTATGGAACTGGGAGAGGATGCTACACGCTCAGACAAACCAGCCTCCTTTCAAGCCTGAAGACTTGCATTTCCATAGCACCTTTCACTGCTTTGAGATTCCCCAGTGAAGTGTTGTTTCTAGCTTAGACCTCTGGCCCTTTACAGTGCAGAACAAGGCCATTCGACCCATCATGTCCATACCAGGTCAGCAAAGATCTGACTAAACCAATCCCATTTTCCAGCTTTTTGCCCATATCCCTGGAAGCTATGGCAATGCAGGTGAATATCTAAATACTGCTTATCTACTGCGAGAGTTTCTGACTCAACTAACCTTTCAGGCAGTGAGTTCCAGACTCTAACCACCCTCTGAGTGAAAACGTTTCTCCTCAACTCTCCTTTTAGCCTTCCATCTCTTACCTTAAATCCACACCCTCTGGTTATTGACCCATTTACTAATGGAAAATGGGCCCATTCCTATCCACCTAATCTATACCACTCAGAATCTGAGGCACCTCTATCAGGTCCCTTCTCACCCCTCACTGCTCCAAGGAAAACGAGCTCAGTTTATCCAACCTGTCCCCAGGTCTCAGACACTCCAGCCCAGGCCACATCCTGGTGAATTTGCTCTGCGGCCTTCCCTACTGTGATCACATTGCTCCCACCTTGGGGTTGAGGGTCAGGATTTAACCTTGAGGCCAGTGTCCGAATACGAGGATGAGTTGATGAATTGTGTATTTCCCTCTTTGCTCCTTGTCAGACCAGTTTGGTCGTTACTGAGCAGGCAGCTGCTTCTGATATCTACCCTCCCCACCCACAGCCCCCGGCCCCCGTTGTGAGGCTGGAGGTTTGACCTAACCTGGTGATGTTGCTAGCAGGCACCTTGTGAGGTGTGAACCCTGCCTCAGTGCGGATAGCTCTCTCTCGCTGACCCTTAGTCAGAAACTTGAGGTTTAAGGCCCACTCTGGAGACATGTGAGTTCATAAGGCAGACTGACCCACCGAGCGCAGCACTGTGGGAATGCTGCACTGTTGCACTGTGTGTATGAGGGGTTAAACCATCTGCCCTCTCAGACAGATATTAAAATGTCCCATTACCCTTCCAAGGTCTGATCCTCCCTGTGTCACCCTGAGCATTTGGGAGTTGCTGGAGAAATGGCATTTGTAATGGAGATTGGTTTGATACAACGTGTGTGGGTGTGAGTGTCTGTATGAGAGTGTATGTATGAGAGAGTGAGTGAGTGTGTATGTTAGAGAAAGTGTGTGGGTGTGTGAGTGAGGGTATGTGAGTGTGTGTGTGTGAGTGAATGTGCGTGTGAGAGAGTGAGCGTGCGAGTGTGTGAGAGAGAATGTGTGTGTGTCTGATTGAGAGGGTGTCTGAGTGTATGAGTGTGTGTCTGTGTGTGTGAGTGTGTATGTTAGAAAGTGTGTGTGTGAGTGAGAGTGAATGAGTGTAGGTTAGAGAGCGTGTGTGAGTGAGTGTGTGTGAGTGTGTATGTTGGAGAGTGTGAGAGTGTGTTTTAGAGAGTGTGTGTGTATGTTGGAGAGTGTGTGAATGTGTATGTTAGAGAGTGTGTGTGTGAGTGAGTGTGTGTATGTTAGAGTGTGTGTGTGAGTGAGTGTGTGTGAGTGTGTGTGTGAGTGTGTGTGTGTATGTTAGAGTGTGTGTGTGAGTGAGTGTGGTGAGTGTGTGTGAGTGTGTGTTAGAGAGTGTGTGAGTGAGTGTGTGTGTATGTTAGAGAGTGTGTGTGTGAGTGAGTGTGGTGAGTATGTGTGTGAGTGAGTGTGTGTGTTAGAGAGTGTGTGTGTGAGTGAGTGTGTGTGAGTGAGTGTGTGTGAGAGAGTGTGTGAGTGTGTATGTTGGAGAGTGTGTGTGAGATTGTGTTAGTATGTGTGAGAGAGTGTGTGAGTGAGTGTGTGTTAGAGAGTGTGTGAGTGTGGAAATGTGTGTGGGACTGTGTGTATGTGAGAGAGACTGTGTGACGGTGTGTGAGTGAGTGAGTGCGTGTGTCTGAGGGACTGTGTGTATGTGAGAGAGACTGTGTGAGTGAGTGTGTGAGTGAGTGAGTGTGTGTGAGTGAGAGAGAGTGTGTGTGTGAGAGTGAGTGTGTGAGTGTGTGTGTGAGAGAGAGTGTGTGTGTGAGAGAGTGTGTGATGGTGTGTGAGTGAGTGCGTGTGTGTGAGAGAGTGTGTGTGTGTGAGAGAGACTGTGTGAGTGTGTGAGTGAGTGTGTGTGAGTGTGTGTGTGAGTGTGTGTGAATGAGAGTGAGTGTGTGTGAGAGAGAGTGTGTGTGAGTGAGTGTGTGAGTGAGAGAGAGTGTGTGAGTGAGTGTGTGTGAGTGTGTGTGTGAGTGAGTGAGTTTGAGAGAGTGCGAGTGAATGAGTGTGTGTGAGAGAGAGTATGTGTGAGTGTGTGTGTGAGAGTGAGTGTGTATAAGTGAGTGAGTGTGTGTGAGTGAGTGTGTGTGTGAGAGTGTGTGTGTGAGTGAGTGTGTGTGAGTGAGAGTGCGTGAGTGTATGTGTGAGTGTGTGTGACAGTGAATGAGTGTAAGTGTGTGAGTGAGTGTGTGTGTGAGGATGTGAGTGAGAGTGAGTGTGTGTGTTAGTGTGTGTGTGAGTGTGTGTGTGAGTGTGTGTGTGTATATGTTAGAGAGTGTGTGTGAGTGAGTGTGTGTGTTAGAGAGTGTGTGAGTGAGAGTGTGTGTGAGTGTATGTTAGATAGTGTGTGTGAGAGAGTGGGTTAGTGTGTGTGAGACAGTGTGTGTGAGTGAGTATGTGAGTGAGAGTGAGTGAGTGAGTGAGTGTGTGTTTGAGTGAGTATGTGTGTGTGAGTGAGAGAGTGTGTGTGTGTGTGAGTGAGTGTGTGTGTTAGAGAGTGTGTGAGTGAGAGTGTGTGTGTGTGTATGTTGGAGAGTGTGTGTGAGTGTATGTTAGATAGTGTGTGTGAGAGAGTGGGTTAGTGTGTGTGAGAGAGTGTGTGAGTGTGTGTGAGAGAGAGTGTGTGTTTGAGTGAGTATGTGAGTGTGTGTGTGAGAGTGTGTGAGTGAGTGTGAGAGTGAGTGTGTGTATGTTAGAGTGTGTGTGTGTGAGTGTGTGTGTTAGAGAGTGTGTGAGTGAGTGTGTGTGTATGTTAGAGAGTGTGTGTGTGTGAGTGAGTGTGGTGAGTATGTGTGTGAGTGAGTGTGTGTGTGTTAGAGAGTGTGTGAGTGAATGTGTGAGTGAGAGTGTGTGTGTGTGAGTGTGTGTGTGTATATGTGTGTGTGTGAGAATGAGTGTGTGAGTGTGTATGAGTGAGTGTGAGTGAGTGTGTGTGTGTAAGTGTGTGTGTATATATGTTAGAGAGTGTGTGTGTGAGTGAGTGTGTGTGTTAGAGAGTGTGTGAGTGAGAGTGTGTGTGTGTGTATGTTGGAGAGTGTGTGTGAGTGTATGTTAGATAGTGTGTGTGAGAGAGTGGGTTAGTGTGTGTGAGACTGTGTGTGTGTGTGTGTGTGTGAGTGAGTGTGTGTGAGAGAGAGTGTGTGTGTGTGAGTGAGTGAGTGTGTGTGAGAGAGAGTGTGTGTGTGAGAGACTGTGTGAGTGTGTGTGTGAGTGTGTGAGTGAGTGAGA
>NC_092750.1:4289388-4364388 GCF_047496795.1 Chiloscyllium punctatum | reverse complement strand
CCTCACCAATATCCCTTAATCCAAAAAGAACTATATCCAGCTCCTTCTAATGTCCTTTAGGGAAGGAAACTGCTGTCTCTAGCTAGTCTGGCCTACATGTGACTCCAGACCCACAGTGAGGTAGTTGACTCCTAACTGCCCTCTGGGCAATTCGAGATGGGGTAATAAATGCTGGGCCAGCCAGAGACACCCACATCCTGTGAACGGATGGAGGAACCTGTTACTCCTCTCTATCTTATCAACTTCTTGAATTATCTTAAAATATAACCTCCATCTTCCTTAATCTTTGACAGTACTCAATGGAATACAAACTGATTCAATGCCATTGTCTTTAAACTTTGACCCTTCATCAGAGAATCTTACAGTATAGGAGGCCATTCAGCCCATCGTGCCTTGTACTGACTCCTCGAAAGAGCTTTCCAATTAGTTCTGCTTCCCCCTCAACCCCCACCCAATAGCCCTGAAAATCTCATCCATGTTGTAAATTCAGGTAGTGTGTCCCAGATCACAATGACTCGCTGCTGGGTGAGAGAAATAGAGCAGGTAAGGGGAAGATTAATTGGAGATATTTTCATACCAGCCTGTTACAGACAGAGGTTAATAGGAAATTCACCATGTCCATAAGGACCCTGACCAGCTTTTACAACTGCCCCATTGACAGCGTACTGTCTGGGGGCATAACAGCCTGGTACAGTATCTGCTCTGCCCAGGACTGTAAGAAACTACAGAAGGTGGTGTGCACAGCCCAGCCCATCACAGAAACCACCCTCCCATCCACGGGCTCCATTTACATGGCTCAGTGCCGCGGAAAGGCTGCCGACATCACCAAAGACCCCTCCCCCACCGGGGAATGCTCTCCTCCAACCTCCTCTGTCCAGCACACAGTACAGAACCCGGAACACATGCTCCAACAGGTTCAGGAACAGCTTCTTCCCCCACTGGTAATAGACTGACGTACGGACGTCTCTAACTTCAAATAATGTTGCTCTTGCTTTGTGCCCCTCTTGTACAGCTGTAACCCTGTATACCTCACTCCCTCAGCACCCTCGGATCTGTATATCCTTATTTGCTATGATCTGCCTGTACTGCTCACAAAACAAAGCTTTTCACTGTACTCAGGTACATGTGAGTACGGTAAATCAAATCATCACCTTTTATGCATCACTGGGGATTGACCCTCACCCCAGCCTCCTCATCCAGAGATAGGGACACTACCACTGCACCACCGGAGCCCTGAGATTACCTGGAGAGCTGATTGAATGAGCCAGCAGACCGTGGGCTCAATGTCCATGCTGGACCTTATCGTGATTCTATCCTTTGGGGAGGGTAGAGAAGCTGGGAGGGGACATCTGGAACTCTCTCCCACAGAGTACTTGGGAGGGGGGGAAACGACTGGAATCTTAAAATCTAGGATTGCTGTTGGTCAGGAATTATGGCACCAAGGTGAAGCTACAGCATTGATCAGGAACAATCTGGTTAAACTGTGGGTTAGGTTCAAAGAGGGGGGGCTGAATGGCCTCCTCTTGTTGCTATAATCAAGAAGCTGGATGCAGCTGGGCTGAATCATGGGACTGTGAGTGACTCCCTGTTTGAATCCATCCCCTCAGGAATACAACTAGCTGAGCAGTGGAAAACATTCCGGAAGATTCCATGAGGTTGCACCCTTACATAACACGGAGCTCCCCCCACCTCCCACCTCCGCCCCACTCTGGAGAAAACACAGGAATAAACACCCGCAGCTGAAAGATGGAATCAACAATCTAACTAAACCTGAACTCTGTCTTCGCTGAAAGCGTTGAGTTTAAATCTCTCCGAGTTTCAGACTTAGCATTCCAGACCGTAACAACTCAGCATAAAAAATATATCTTCGATCTCTGTTTCTTTGGCCATTAGCTTCTGCTGGTCATTGGTATTTGTGTATAATCTTGCCAGAACGAGAAGGGGGGGGCGGGTTTACTTTAACTTTAGGGTCACCACACCTCAGGCCAGAGCATGGGTTAACGATGGAGAGTCCCTTGTAGGAATTGAACCCACACCGTTAGCACCAATCTACTCTGCAAACCAGCTGTCCAAGCTAATTCACCAGGCCCCAGCGTTGTTGTGGCAAATCCGTGCCCTTCCACGATCCATTGACTATGCTTGAGAAATTTTCATTGGCTGTTAGGCACTTTGTAAGGTGCCCTGATGGGGAAAGGTTGCTATACAAATGCATTTAGCTCCTTTACAGAAGGAAGGTTCCTGAAGGAATTGCATGATGGAGGAGAGGCAGAGTTCCAGAGTTCGGGCCCACTGGAAGTTGGGAAGTAGCATCCTGAAATGATTAGCTGTGACCTTTGTTGTTGCCTGTCCCCACCTTCACATGGCAGCGGAGCCTAGCCATAGGTGAGCTTCCTCCAGGAGGAGGCGCTCTCTTATGTAGAACATTAGTGAGGTACCCCACGGTGAGGGTGAAATTGGGTAAGGTGGGATCATCGTGCCTCATTGACATAGGAGTGGCAATCATTACTCACCAGCTTTTCCGTGGGATCTTGCTGAGCAGTCAATGTCTCTTCCCTCCTGGGGGTCTCTGCTGCTCAGTGATTGGCCGTCCTCTATCACAGCTACAGCGAGCTCTCGCTGTCTCCCCTTAGTCAAGCTGCTCGTGCCCATTTGTAATTCGGTCTACTACCCACTGGGAGGAAAGCAGTTGAGACTCTGCGTGGTGCTGGGGGTTAAACGTGTTAAGAGTTCTCCGGGTATCCTTGGTAACCGTGTCTGGTGACTGCGATAAGCAGCACATGATGAGCTCAGGAGATGGGACACAGGGCTCTCTGACCTTGCTCCATGCTCTCAGGGTGTCTCAGACCGTGGGGGACACTGAAACCGTTGGGGTCGCAGGGAATCATGGTGTTCTTTCACCTGCCCACACCATCACTGCTCCTGAAGGCTCATGCCAACCATCACCAAGTGGGTGACTTCAGGCCTTGGTACAGCATGGCCGTGTCAGATGGAGCAGAGCTCCCAGTTGGAGTCACTCTGGGACCCACCCTCCATCCCTGGGGTACAGCCCCCCCCCTGCAGATTGTCAATTTCAGTGACAGCTCCATTGAGCTCAGACCAAGGGCATCTGGAGGAGTCCTTAAACCTGGCACCATCACGGTCAGCGCCCTGAGTGGGGGAGACATCTCCGAGCTCCTTTCCAAGTCAGACATTGGTGAGTGGCAGCAGATCCACAGGAGGCCATTCGTTCCTGCTATCACCAATTACAGGGCAACCTTCAGGAACAGGGACGATGGCGTTGGGTATTAGAGCAAAGTGAACCTCGGGATTGTCCCTGTAGAGGAGCATCCAGTAAAGATTCCTTCCCACAGGATCTCACTCCATCACCAGGAAGGAAGCCTGGGTTACCTGCTGATATCTTTGGTGTGAGATGCAGTTGGGGAGTTGGGACGTCCGTACACCTCCCTCCCTGATCACCACGAGGAGGGAAGACAGAACATTGAGGGTCTGTTCTTTACTGGGGACTCAGTGCAAAGGCCCTCTCCCCAGAACTGAGGAAGCATTGTAGGTTCTCAAGGGGATCCCGTATCTCTACCGTGTCAGTTTGACCCACATCACTGAACACGTCATTCTGAAAAGGAACCAAGAGACTTTACAAACACTATTGGAAAAGAATGAAACTAAAACAGGAATTGCTGGAGAAACCCAACCTCTGTGAAGAGACCATAGGGTTTCGGGATACAATCGGTTAAGACTTGCTGCTGTCTCACCCTAGAGACTAATCAGACAAGAACCATCTTTTCTGAACAGATCTAACACTAGTCAGTTCGTCATCATCATTGGTCCCTCGCAGACAAAGCTGAGTCTCTCCCACTCTCAGGGTGAATCCCTAGGTGTCTGTATGGCACTACCATCGGCTGTGTGGGGCAGGTGATACCCAGGTGTCACTGGGAACGCCCTCACAACTCAGGTAAAGTAGGGCAAATGTCAATGCCCCTCATTGGAAGACTGACCACGGGAGAGAAGCCCACTCTCCCCAGCTAGAGGGGTCTGTGCCTGACACCATACCCATGACCCCCCAAGACAGAGGTAGTAGTTCGACCACAATTCCCAATGACAGTGACTCCTGTTAACACAAAGCACAGAGCAACAGACAAGATGAAAGTTACTGAATCATGGGCTCACATAAATGAAGGCCATTCAGCCCACGGTGTCTGTGCTGATGTACCATAAGAATTCAAAGCAGAAGTATGGAGTGTGTGACATTAAGGAGCCCTGGCAAACCTGGAATTTTTGGTTGAGGGATCCTGAGGCAGAAGATGAGGCGTTCTTCCTCCAGAGGTCGGGTGGTAAGGGGGTGGCGCTGGAGGAGGCCCAGGACTTGTATCTCCTGCAGAGTTGGAGGGGGATTAGATTACTTACAGTGTGGAAACAGGTCCTTCGGCCAAACAAGTCCACACCGAATCGCTGAAGCACAACCCACCCAGACACATTCCCTTACATTTCACTCCTTCACCTAACACTAGGGGCAATTTAGCCTGGCCAATTCACCTAACCTGCACATTTTTGGATTGTGGGAGGAAATTGAAGCACCCGGAGGAAACCCACGCAGACACGGGGAGAGTGTGCAAACTCCACACCGACAGTCGCCTGAGGTGGGAATTGAACCTGGGTCTCTGGCCTTGTGAGGCAGCAGTGCTAACCACTGTGCCACCCATATGTTCAGGTACGGGGCTGGTGGGGTTGATCGATGATCTAAATGGACTTCAGTAAGGCGTTCGACATGGGAGACTAATTGGCAAGTTAAATCTTATGGGATACAGGGAGAACTAGCCATTTAGATTCAGAACTGGCTCAAAGGTAGAAGACAGAGGGTGGTGGTAGAGGGTTGTTTTTCAGACTGGAGGCCTGTGACCAGTGGAGTGCCACAAGGATCGGTGCTGGGTCCTCTACTTTTTGTCATTTACATAAATGATTTGGATGTGAACATAAGAGGTACAGTTAGTAAGTTTGCAGATGACACCAAAATTGGAGGTGTAGTGGGACAGTGAAGAGGGTTACCTCAGATTACAACAGGATCTGGACCAGCTGGGCCAATGGGCTGAGAAGTGGCAGATGGAGTTTAATTCAGATAAATGTGAGGTGCTGCATTTTGGGAAAGCAAATCTTAGCAGGACTTATACACTTAATGGTAAGGTCCCAGGGGGTGTTGCTGAGCAAAGAGACCTTGGAGTGCAGGTTCATAGCTCCTTGAAAGTGGAGTCGCAGGTAGATAGGATAGTGAAGAAGGTGTTTGGTATGCTTTCCTTTATTGGTCAGAGTATTGAGTACAGGAGCTGGAAGGTCATGTTGTGACTGTACAGGTCATTGGTTAGGCCACTGTTGGAATATTGCGTGCAATTCTGGTCTCCTTCCTATCGGAAAGATGTTGTGAAACTTGAAAGGGTTCAGAGAAGAGTTACAAGGATGTTGCCAGGATTGGAGGATTTGAGCTATCGGGAGAGGCTGAACAGGCTGGGGCTGTTTTCCCTGGAGCGTCGGAGGCTGAGGGGTGACCTTATAGAGGTTTATAAAATTATGAGGGGCGTGGATAGAGTAAGTAGGCAAAGTCTTTTCCCTGGGTTGGGGGAGTCCAGAACTAGAGGGCATAGGTTTAGGGTGAGAGGGGAAAGATATAAAAGAGACCTAAGGGGCAACTTTTTCACACAGAGGGTGGTACGTGTATGGAATGAGCTGCCAGAGGATATGGTGGAGGCTGGTACAATTGCAACATTTAAGAGGCATCTGGATGAGTATATGAATAGGAAGGGTTTGGAGGGATATGGGCCGGGTGCTGGCAGGTGGGACTAGATTGGGTTGGGATATCTGGTCAGCATGGACGGGTTGGACCGAAGGGTCTGATTCCATGCTGTACATCTCTATGACTCTGTGACCTCCATTCACTTATTGTACTCTTTGCTACCTTCTCCCCCTTCCATTTATTTCTCCACTCTGGAGGCTCCCAGCCTCATTCCTGATGGAAGGCTCTGGCCTGCTCCTCGGATGCTGCCTGACCGGCTGTGCTTTTCCAGCACCACACTAATCTTGACTCCATGACTATGGCACACTGGCTGAGAGTCAGTGGAGTGTGAACCAAGCACCTACGTGAGCTAGGTCCAGACAGAGATAGAGGAATGAAGGAGCATGGAGATCTCGGAGGGTTGTAGGGCAGGAAGATGGGATGAGGAAATTAGGGAGGGACTGAGTGGGAAGATAGATTAGATTCCCTACAGTGTGGAAACAGGCCCTTCAGCCCAACCAGTCCACACCAACCCTCCGAAGAGTAAACCACCCAGACCCATTTCCGTCAAAGGCCAGTTCACCCTAACTTGCACATCTTTGGACTGTGGGAGGAAACCGGAGCACCCGGAGGAAACCCACGCAGACACGGGGAGAACGTGCAAACTCCACACAGTCAGTCAGTCGCCTGAGGCGGGAATTGAACCCGGGTCTGTGGCGCTGTGAGGCAGCAGTGCTAACCACTGTGCCGCCCTAGAAATTGAGCTTCAGTGAGCCTGATGTAATTTGAACACACTTCCTTCTGATCTGGTGTCAGAGGCAGGACTGTTGTGCCACAAAGTCCACACCTAAAGGTGGGGTCTGGGGGCTTGTGAGGAGGTGTGTTTAAAAATAAGGATGATGTTGTGAAGTTTGAGCCGGAGGTCGACTCGAGGAGCTGAACAGGATGCAGTGTGAGCTCAGACACAGGACAGCGATGGGTAACACTTTCAGAGTTTATGGAGGGTCAGCAGAAGATGCTGAAGAGATGTTGGGGAGCCCGAAGCTGAGGTGAAGGTCAAGCCTGACCGAGACTATTGCAGTGTTGTGTTTCCTTAAGCAGGCTCTCAGAGGAAGTGTGGAGCCCAGCGTCAGTGCAGGAATTTATCTGGATGCTGTACCATCAGGGGGAGCTCAAGAATTACAAATAACACCAGGAAACCAGAACACCCGAACCTTTCATTTTGCCATCACTAATGCTCCGCACCACCGGCTTATCTGTATTTTTATCAAGAGCTCAGCATTCCAGTGAAACAGTGAGGTTTGTGAGACTGGCTCATGACCTGGTGGCCAGGGATCCCAGGTTTGTTTGGGAGCAGCATCTTGTGATCTCTCTGTTGTGGTCCAGGAGCTAATTAAACATCAGCGGCGATGGTTAATTCAAACATTAGAGAAAACAGCTCATCTTCCCTAAAAGGTAGATCTGCCAGCTACCAACTACGTACAATTTACAACGTGACAAAATCGAGACAGGACCTTCTGCCCATCTCATCCATGTTGGCATTTACCCTCCTCACAAACCGTGGTGGTTATATTTACCCAGCCTTCCCTCATAACAAGCAGGACATGAGGACTGCAGATGCTGGTACTGGAAAAGCACAGCAGGTCAGGCAGCATCCGATTCTCCTGCTCCTCAGATGCCGCCTGACGAGCTGTGTTTTTCCAGCACAACACTCCCCCCTTCCTCCGTAACAACCCCAAGATAGCTTTTCAGTCTCAACTCAATCATGGACAAAAGAATCACAGAGGGGAGGTGAGAGTGACAGCCTTCGACATCAAGGCTGCACTTGACCAAGTCTGGTATCAAGGAACCCGGGTTAAACTGGGATCAATGGGTGTCAGAGACAAACTCTCCGCTGGTTGGAGTCATACCTGGCATGTAGGAAGATGGTTGTGGTTGGTGGAGGTCAGTCATCTCAGCTCCAGGACATCTCTGCAGGAGTCCCTCAGGGGAGTGTCCTAGGCCCAACCGTCTCCAGCTGCTTCATCAATGACCTTCCCTCCATCATTAGGTCAGAAGTGGGGATGGTCACCAATGATTGCACAATGTTCAGGACCATTCGCATCTCCTCAGATACTGAAGCATTCTGTGTTCAAATACAGCAAGATCTGGACAATGTCCAGGCTTGGGCTGACAAGTGGCAAGTAACATTCACACCAAACAAATACCAGACTATGGCCATCACCAATAAGAGACAATCTAACCCCCCGCCCCTTGACATTCAATGGTGTTACCAACACTGTATCCCCACTATCAATATCTTGGGAATTAACCAGAAACTGAATTGGGGTAGCCATATATGTATGTCAGAGTCTGGGAATACTGCGGTGAGTAACTCCCCTCCTGACTCCCCAAAACCTGTCCACCATCTACACGGCACAGGTCAGGAGTGTGATAGAATCCTCCACACTTGCCCTGGATGGGGGCAGCTCCAATAACACTCAAGAAGCTCAACACCATCCAGGGACAAAGCAGCCGCTTGACTGGCCCCACACCCACAAACACCCCCTCCCTCCCCCACTGTCACTCAGTAGCAGCAGTGTGTACTGTCTACAAGATGCACTGCAGAAACTCACCAAAGATCCTCAGACAGCACCTTCCAAACCCACAACCACTTCCATCTAGAAGGACAAGGGCAGCAGATACATGGGAACACCAGCCCCTGCAAGATCCCCCCCGCTCCTGACTTGGAAATATATCGCCGTTCCTTCAGTGTCACTGGGTCAGAATCCTGGAATTCCCTCCCTCAGGGCATTGTGGGTCTACCCACAGCACATGGACTGCAGCGGGTCAAGAAGGCAGCTCACCCCCACCTTCTCAAGGGGTAACAGGGACTAATGATAAACTCAGACCCAGCCAGAAATGGCACATCTGGTGAATGAATTTTTAGAAAAGAATTATGAATGAAAAGGTTGTGGACAAATTGTACGTAGGAATGGGGCAGACATGTCACCAAAGCACTATGTAAGTGCTCCTGGTAACAGATTATACAAACCCTACAATGTGGAAGCAGGTCATTTGGCCCATCAAGTACACACTGGCCCTTTGAAGAACATCCCACACTATGCTGCTGCATTTCCCATGGCTAACCCTAGTTACTTGCACACCCCTGGACACTACGGGCAACTTCCCATGGCCAATCCACCTGACCTGCACATCTTTGGACTGTGGGAGGAAACTGGAGCCACGCTGAAGATACCCACGCAGACACGGGGAGGATGTGCAAACTCCGCACAGACAGTCACCAGGTCCATGGTGCTGTGCTAACCACTACGGGGCAGTTGTGCTGACCACTGAGCCACCATGCTGCCCAATACAGAGGGTAAAATTAGCATGGAAAAGGAATCGGTCAGCTAACAGGAATCAAACAATTTAGGTCAGCACGGTGGCTCAGTGGCTAGCATTGCTACCTCACAGTGCCAGGGTCCCAGGTTCAATTCCCACCTCAGGCAACCGTCTGTGTGGAGTTTGCACGTTCTCCCCGTGTCTGTGTGGGTTTCCTCCGGGTGCTCCAGTTTCCTCCCACAGTCCAAAGATGTGCAGGTCAGGTGAATTGGTCATGCTAAATTGCCCGTCGTGTTAGATGCATCTGTCAGGGGGAATGAGTCTGGGTGGGTTGCTCTTCAGAGGGTTGGTGTGGACTTGTTGGGCTGAAGGGCCTGCTTCCACACTGTAAGGAATCTAATCTACAAAACAAAATTGATATATACACGCCTTCTCTTGGTTAGCAAGATGTAATGGATGGTTTGCTACAGGGATTAGTGACACAACCTCAACAATTTACAATCGATATCCATGTTAGGTCAGGAGAATGGAAAAGCAGAGTGTTGCTGAGATGGAGAGGGATTGTAAAACTGTGAGGTACAGGGGATCTGGGTGTCCTGGTCAAACCTGAATGTGCAGGTGCTGCAAGTGAATGAGAACAGGAAAGGAATATAAAAGTGGGAATCGCTTGCTACAGTTATACACCGCATCAATGAGACCACATCGAGAGTAGGTTCATCTCCTGATTTAAGGATGAACATTACTGCATTAGAAACTGTTCAGACAAGGCTTATTTGACTGACTCCTGTGATGGCAGGAAAGATTGAGTTGGTATCTGTTGGGGTTTAGTCGAACGTTTGGTGATCTTATTGATACAGAGAAAATGCCGAGGGCTTTCGACAGATGGTAAAGGATGTTTTCCCCAGTGGGAGAGAATAGAACCCGGGAACACAGTTTTACAAATAAGAGGTACCCTTCCTCAATCAGAAATGAGAATTCTTTTGGAGTTTTTGAAACTCCCTTCCGCAGAGGGGGTGGGGTCATTGTATATTTTAAGCAGAGGTCAATAGATTCTTGACAGATAAGAGAGTTGAAGGTGACTGGGATAAACAGGGAAATGAAGGAACCACCATCAGATCAGCCATGATCTTACTGAATGGTGGAACGGGCTCAAAGGGCTGAATGGCCTACTCTTGCTCCTAGTTCATCTTTTCATAAATTCTCCCTCTTCCCCTTTATCCTCGTATTCAATTTAATCCTCAGTGTTGACAAAGTTTAGGTCTCAGTCATGACTTTTACAATGAGTGTTGTTTATGCATTACCTTCGACATCAGAATCTTCTGGAGTGTGACAAGACGAGACATCTAAGGGCTTACAGAGAATAGACTGCCACCCACTTGCTTTTAAACCCAACCAAAATCCCACAGATGCTGGAGATCTGAAAGAAGAACAGAAAGTGCTGGAGAAACTCAGCAGGTCTGGCAGCATCTGCAGAGAGAGAAAACAGAATTAACGTTTCGAGTCCAACATGACTATTCTTTGGAACTGAAGGGAAACAAGTGGGAAGTGATGCGTTTCTGTCAAGGAAAGGTCAGGAGGAGCAAGTGGAATAGACACAAGAACAACAGAACCAGGACCAGCTGGAGGCCATTCAGTCCCTCGGGTCTGTGCAACCGTTTAATTCCACCGTGGGCTGAGCTCATCTCAGCATCAACTCCACTCTCCTGCCTGCTCTCCATAACCCTTCACCCCGTTACTAATTAAACATCTGTCTATCTCCTCCTTACATTTACTCAGTGTCCCAGCATCTACCACACTCTGGGACAGTGAATTCCACAGATCCATGTCCCTCTGAGAGAAGGAATTCCCCATTGTCTCTGGTTTAAACCTGCTGCCCATTATCCTAAAACCATCACCTCTCGTTCTGGATTGTCCCACATGAGGATCCATCCTCTCTACATCTACTGTGTCGATCCCCTTTAGCATCTTATAGACCTCAATTAGATCTCCCCTCATTCTTCTAAGCTCCAGGGAGTATCGGCCTAAACTGCTCAATGTCTCTTCATCAGACAAACCCCTCATCGCTGGGATCAATGTGGTGACCCTCCTCTGTACCGTCTCCAATACACCCCTCCCCAGGTAAAGGAGATAGCCACATAACAAAAAGCAAAGGGGGAGGCAATGGTTTAAAGAAGGTAAAAACAATGACTGCAGATGCTGGAAACCAGATTCTGGATTAGTGGCGCTGGAAGAGCACAGCAGTTCAGGCAGCATCCAAGTAGCTTCGAAATCGATGTTTCGGGCAAAAGCATCAGGAATATATGCGACCGATTTGACACTGATATTTTTTACAAACCCACCGACTCCCATAGCTACCTGGATTACACCTCTTCCCACCCTATCTCTTGCAAAAATGCCATCCCGTATTCCAAATTTCTCCGCCTCCGCCGTATCTGCTCCCAGGAGGACCAGTTCCACCATAGGACACACCAGATGGCCTCCTTCTTTAGAGATCGCAATTTCCCTTCCCATGTGGTTAAAGATGCCCTCCAACGCATCTCGTCCACATCCCGCACCTCCGCCCTCAGACCCCACCCCTCCAACCGTAACAAGGACAGAACGCCCCTGGTGCTCACCTTCCACCCTACAAACCTTTGCATAAACCAAATCATCCGCCGACATTTCCGCCACCTCCAAACAGACCCCACTACCAGGGATATATTTCCCTCCCCACCCCTTTCCGCCTTCCGCAAAGACCGTTCCCTCCGTGACTACCTGGTCAGGTCCACACCCCCCTATGACCCACCCTCCCATTCTGGCACTTTCCCCTGCCACCGCAGGAACTGTAAAACTTGCGCCCACACCTCCTCCCTCACCTCTATCCAAGGCCCTATAGGAGCCTTCCACATCCATCAAAGTTTTACCTGCACATCCACTAATATCATTTATTGTATCCGTTGCTCCCGATGTGGTCTCCTCTACATTGGGGAGACTGGGCGCCTCCTAGCAGAGCGCTTTAGGGAACATCTCCGAGACACCCGCACCAATCAACCAAACCGCCCCGTGGCCCAACATTTCAACTCCCCCTCCCACTCTGCCGAGGACATGGAGGTCCTGGGCCTCCTTCACCGCCGCTCCCTCACCACCAGACGCCTGGAGGAAGAACGCCTCATCTTCCACCTCGGAACACTTCAACCCCAGGGCATCAATGTTGACTTCAACAGTTTCCTCATTTCCCCTTCCCCCACCTCACCCTAGTTCCAAACTTCCAGCTCAGCACTGTCCCCAGGACTTGTCTGGACTTGTCCTACCTGCCTATCTCCTTTTCCACCTATCCACTCCACCCTCTCCTCCCTGACCTATCACCTTCATCCCCTCCCCCACTCACCCATTGTACTCTATGTTACTCTCTCCCCACCCCCACCCTCCTCTAACGTATCTCTCCATGGTTTAGAGAAGTCCTCCAGCCCAGTGAAGATGTTTGATTGGAGGACAACTAGTGAATAAAGGTGAAGCATGAAAATGTTACCACAAGGCACAATCTCCCCGTGTCTGCCTGGGTTCGATCCCAGCTTCAGGTGAGATTAGAGTCAAGATTAGAGTGGTGCTGGAAAAACACAGCAGGTCAGGCAGCATCTGAGGAGCAGGAAAATCAACATTTCGGGCAAAAGCCCTTCATCAGGAAAGGTTATCACATGGTCTGCTATTACACCCCACCCATTGTTCGTCACTAACATTCCCCATTAACAGCTATTGAGCCTCCCAGCAAGATCATTATCAATTCCTTTTTCTCTCCAACTGTCTGTGTGGAGTTTGCACATTCTCCCTGTGTCTGTGTGCTCCAGTTTCCTCCCACAGTCCAAAGATGTGCAGGTCAGGTGGATTGGCCATGCTAAATTGTCCACAGTGTTCAAGGATGTGTAGGTTAGGTGCATTAGTCAGGGGGAAATATAGGATCGGGGAATGGGTCTGGGTGGCTTTCTCTTCGGAGGGTCAGTGTGGACTTGTTGGGCCGAAGGGCCTGTTCCCACACTGTAGGGATTCAAGGATTCTACAACGGAGGACCAGGTTCCTGATCTAAAGCTCGAAGTTGTGTCCTGAATGCTGGAGAGTGTCTCAGTGCAAAAATAAGGCATTGTCCCTCCCACTGGCACTGGGCAGGAATGTGAGTGCGAGGTGAAGGCTTTAAAATGACAAGTGACCAGGAGGTTAGAGGTCATGCTTGCTGATTGAGACCCAAATCCTGGTTTTAAGGAGCATTTTGACAGAGGTCAGTGAGGTGGAGGCAAGGCAAGGTTTAAGGAAGGAATTCCAGAGCCTGAGACATAAGTGACAGAGGACAGTGCTACCAGCAGACTGCGAACCAGACTCAGGGTAGTGATCAGAGAACTGTAAGGCTGGAGGGTGGTCAGTGTAAGGAGAGCTCAAACAACAGTTAGCATTTTACAATTGAAGATTTGTTGGTCACAGAGACATGGCTAGGGTGGTCAGAGCAAGGGGAACCAGGATGCTTTTCTGCTTGGGAAGTCTATAGCTTTCTTGACATAGTATCAAGTTCAATTAATTTAGGGGTTGAGGTACCTTCTCCCACATCCTTCCCCCCTCCCCACTACGCCCACCCACCCAACCAGGCCTTGTGATCACATGGTCTGCTATTACAGCTCGGAAAATGTGAGGACTGCAGATGCTGGAAATCAGAGTTTAGATCAGAGTGGTGCTGGAAAAGCACAGCAGCTCAGGCAGCATCTGAGAAGCAGGAAAATCAACTCCTGATGAAGGGCCTTTGCCCGAAACGTCGATTTTCCTGCTCCTCGGATGCTGCCTTATCTGCTGTGCTTTTCCAGCACCACTCTAATCTAAAAACTGCTATTACAGCTCAGCTGTTGTTAGTCACTAACAGTCCCCATTAACAGCTATTCACCCACCCAGCCAGTGTTTTAGATTAGATTAGCTTCCCTGCAGTGTGGAAACAGGCCCTTCGGCCCAACAAATCCACACCGACCCTCCGAAGAGTAACCCACCCAGACCCATTTCCCTCTGAAAGATCCACCTAACACTACAGGCAATTTAGCACGGTCATTCCACCTGACCTACACATCTTTGGACTTTGGGAGGAAACCGGAGCACCCGGAGGAAATCCACACAGACACGGGGAGAATGTGCAAACTCCACACAGAGAGTCGCCCGAGGTGGGAATTGAACCTGGGTCCCTGGTGCTGTGAGGCAGCAGTGCTAACCACTGAGCCGCCCCCAAAAGAGTTATTGACTCCTTTGTCTCTCCAACTGTCCAGTTTTGAGGAAGAGTCACTGGACCCGAAATATTATCTCTGATTTCTCTCCACTAATGCTGCCTGACCTGCTGAGCTTTTCCAGCAGCTTCTGTTTTCATTTCTGATTTCCAGCATCCGCAGTTCTTTGGGTTTTATTGAGTTAGGATAAGACAGGAGGCAGAGTCGAGTGAGGAGCCTGGTGAGGGTGACCTCAATGTCAGCAGCAATTCCTGCCTTTGTTTACAGTTTTCACAAGCATCAAGGGCTGGGTTTCTCCCTCAGCGAGACGTCAACTAAGGGGCATTATTACTCATTAAACACCAGTTCACCTCCTTCACTTCCAGCTCCCTATTTTGCCATATTTACTGAAACAAACCAAATGGCAGTACAATCGGGGATGGAAACCAGGGCAGGTACCTGATGATTATACTCGCTGCTTATCTGAAGGAGCTTGATGGGTACCAGTCACACACGGCAATCCACCCACATTGGTATTGAACATGGGCTCACCTCTGAGAACCCTAGTCCGTACACCTCCTATCCACTTACAGGATGCTCCGACCCTTCAGTGCTGACCCTTGGGCTGCCCTGGTATCTCTGAATGTAACGCTGCAGCAAGGACACTGTTGAGAATCCTAGAATCCCTACAGTGTGGAAACAGGCCCTTCGGCCCAACAAGTCCACACTGACCCTCCAAAGAGTAACCCACCAAGACCCATTTCCCCATACCCTATTACTCTACATTTATCCCTGACTAATGCACATCCGTGAACACTATGGGCAATTTAGTATGGCCAATTCACCTAACCTGCACATAGAGTCACAGAGTCATAGAGATGTACAGCATGGATACAGACCCTTTGGTCCAACTCGTCGGCACAGTGGCACAGTGGTTAGCACTGCTGCCTCACAGCGCCAGAGACCCGGGTTCAATTCCCGCCTCAGGCGACTGACTGTGTGGAGTTTGCACACTCTCCCCGTGTCTGTGTGGGTTTCCTCTGGGTGCTCCGGTTTCCTCCCACAGTCCAAAGACGTGCAGGTCAGGTGGATTGGCCATGCTAAATTGTCTGTAGTGTTAGGTGAAGGGGTAAATGTAGGGGAATGGGTCTGGGTGGGTTGCGCTTCAGCGGGTCGGTGTGGACTTGTTGGGCCGAATGGCCTATTCCCACACTGTAAGTAATCTAATCTGTGCTGACCAGATATTCCAACCCAATCTAGTCCCACCTGCCAGCACCCGGCCCATATCCCTCCAAACCCTTCCTATTCATATACCCATCCAGATGCCTCTTAAATGCTGTAATTGTACCAGCCTCCACCACATCCTCTGGCAGCTCATTCCACACACACACACACACCACCCTCTGTAAGAGGAAGTTGCCCCTTAGGTCCTTTTATATCTTTCCCTACTCACTCCAAACCTATGCCCTCAAATACTGGACTCCCCCATCCCAAGGAAAATACCTTGTTTCTTTATTGTCTCCATGTCTTTGGGAGGAAACCGGAGCACCTACAGGAAACCCACGTAGACATGGGGAGAACAGACAAACTCTACACAGACAGTCACCTGAGGCTGGAATTGAACCCGGCTTCCTGGTGCTATGAGGCAGCGGTGCTAACCACTGAGCCACGTCAGCAGCCTGTGTTCAGGGACACACCCCCCAGATGAGGGTCTCCCCCAGGTTGTGTCTCTGTGATCTTCAGTCACTCTGAGCTCACAGCATCCCTGCTCTGCCCTATCTTACCTTCCTGTGCCCCCTCCCTCCGAGATACCAGATTCATGTCACTTTTGTCTCACGGAGAGTTTTTAAAGACCTGACCCCAAGGCCGGAAACGTGTCATTGGTGCCAGCGATGCCTCAGTCATGTCCGGGGGGAGAGGGAAGCCTTGGCTCCTGGCACAGTGAGTCAAGGGCAGCCTCTGATCCTAGTCCAGGGGCTTGGACACAGTCAGTCAGTCACTCCAGGCAGGTGGATTCAGGATCCTCTCCATCTCCGAGGTGAGGAGCTGAATGACAAATAGCCCTTCACCCAGCTTGACTCTGTATTCCCAAAGGAGGGGGTGCTGTTTTCCTCTGGAATGAGAGACAGGCGAGTACTGAGGGAGATGGAAGCGGGTGGCACAGCTGCCTCTGTTAGTGAGGGAGGGGAGGTGTCTCCAAGTGGGCAGTACAGGGGGCACATGGGGTCAGTGGTGCCGGGCATTGGGGTGGGTGGGGGCGGATGTACCAGGTAATGAGTGTGGTAGAGCAGGAGCCTGGTGGATACAGGAACAGAGATAGAGGGAGGGTGAGATTTTTCTCATTCAATGTATTAAATTGTATTTCAGATACTGTTTAATGAAATAACAAGACTATAAATACACAGTGGAATTAGCAACTCTCAAGTCTTGACATGACGTGTCAATGGACTGTGTACACAAGACCAGATTATGACACAATCTCCTGATAATAATGAGTTCTCTGCCAGATTTTGGAGACAAGTTGTTTGTCAGAGTGAAGAAGATCACCGACCTTCTCCCTGTAGCAGAGGGCATTTCTCCAGACGCTGAGGCTGCTCTGACCCAGGAGGGCATCCTCGGACCAGGCTGGGCAGGGTCTGGTGCCATGGACACAAGGAGGACTTTCCACATCTGCACCATCCCAACCAGCAGCAGCTCAAAGACCCTGCCCACAAAGTGGGCTGCCCACTGCCCCCTTTCTGCCAAACTCGGGCAAAGGTCAGACAGGGCAGCTCTGCACGCACAGTGCTTGTCTGGGTGCCTACCAAGATCTCGAGAGGGCATGGGCACACACGATGTTGGTGAATTTGGGAATATGTGCAGAGTGAGTGAGGTGTAACAGGAATGATGCCTGAGGAACATCAGGTGTGAGAGATGTCCTGGGGGTGGGATAGTTAGTTAATGAGGCCAGTGGTAATTTGTGATGGGAGAGTGCGCGCGCACACACACACACTCACACACACACACACTCACACACACACACTCACACACACACACACTCACACACACACTCACACACACTCACACACACACACACTCACACACACTCACACACACACACTCACACACACACACACACACACACACACACACTCACACACACTCACACACACACTCACACACACACACTCACACACACACACACACACACACACACTCACACACACACACTCACACACACACTCACACACACTCACACACACACACACTCACACACACTCACACACACACACTCACACACACACACACACACACACACACACACACACTCACATACACTCACACACACACACTCACACACTCACACACACACACACACACACTCACACACACACACACTCTCACACACACTCACACACTCACACACACACTCACACACACACTCACACACACTCACACACACACACATACACACACTCACACACACTCACACACACACTCACACACACACACACACACTCACACACACACTCACACACACACACACACACTCACACACACTCACACACACACTCACACACACACACCCTCACACACACCCTCACACACTCACACACACACACACACACACACTCACACACACACACACACTCACACACACTCACACACACACACATACACACACTCACACACACTCACACACACACTCACACACACACATACACACACTCACACACACTCACACACACACACACACACACACAGACACACTGACACACACAGACACATAGACACACACACGGACACGCACAGACACAAGACATACAGACACATATGTACACACACACAGACACCACACACAGACACACGGACAGACACACTCCAGAAAACCCGACTCAACTCAGACTGAGCAAGATAAACATACGATTCTGTCCTTGGTGTGAGTTTGGATACAGGTGTCAGATTTTTGACCCCAGGGTGTTTGGGGGGTTGGAAGGTTGACAGCGGGCTGTGAGACCATTGGGATTGTTGGGTTTATGGATAGCATCACAACTGGGGCTGAGAACCACACCCTCAGAACTCTGTCTGTGTGGAGATGTTTCTCCAGGAGATGGTCCAGGTTCCTGCAGACAATAGACAATAGGTGCAGGAGTAGGCCATTCTGCCCTTCGAGCCTGCACCACCATTCAATGTGATCATGGCTGATCATCCTTAATCAGTATCCTGTTCCTGCCTTATCTCCATAACCCTTGATTCCACAATCTTTAAGAGCTCTATCCAACTCTTTCTTAAATGAATCCAGAGACTGGGCCTCCACTGCCCTCTGGGGCAGAGCATTCCACACAGCCACCACTCTCTGGGTGAAGTAGTTTCTCCTCATCTCTGTCCCAAATGGTCACATATTTTTAAGCTGTGTCCTCTGGTTCGGCACTCCCCCATCAGCGGAAACATGTTTCCTGCCTCCAGAGTGTCCAATCCTTTAATAATCTTATATGTCTCAATCAGATCCCCTCTCAGTCTTCTAAACTCAAGGGTATACAAGCCCAGTCGCTCCAGTCTCTCAGTGTAAGGTAATCCCGCCATTCCAGGAATTGACCTTGTGAACCTACGCTGCACTCCCTCAATAGCCAGAATGTCTTTCCTCAAATTTGGAGACCAGAACTGTACACAGTACTCCAGGTGTGGTCTCACCAGGGCCCTGTACAGCTGCAGAATAACCTCTTTGCTTCTATACTCAATTCCTCTTGTTATGAAGGCCAGTATGCAGAATTCTAAACTGTCTCCAATATTCTCCATGACTCCTCAGGAAGCAGGCTGCTTTGACCTGATGAAGGGCTTTTGTCTGAAATGTCGATTCTCCTGCTCCTCGGATGCTGCCTGACCTGCTGTGCTTTTCCAGCACTACACTCTCGACTCTGATCTCCAACATCTGCAGTCCTCACTCTCTCCTGGTTTGACCTGTACCTAGTCCTGCCTTTACATCATCTTAAAATCATCCGTTGCATAATCCTGTAATTCAAAATAAAAACAGAAGTTGCTGGGAACTTTCATCTGGTCGAGGGGTGCGTGTGAAACAAATGTTTCAGATCTGTGACCTCTTGTGAAAGCTAGAGGGGCGGCACGGTGGCACAGTGGTTAGCACTGCTGTCTCACAGCGCCAGAGACCCGGGTTCAATTCCCGCCTCAGGCGACTGACTGTGTGGAGTTTGCACACTCTCCCCGTGTCTGTGTGGGTTTCCTCCGGGTGCTCCGGTTTCCTCCCACAGTCACAAAGATGTGCAGGTCAGGTGAATTGGCCATGCTAAATTGCCTGTAGAGTTAGGTAAGGGGTAGATGTAGGGGTATGGGTGGGTTGCGCTTCGGCGGGGCGGTGTGGACTTGTTGGGCCGAAGGGCCTGTTTCCACACTGTAAGTAATCTAATCTAAAAGGGGCAAATTGTCACAGAATCCTTACAGTGTGGAACAAGCCATTCAACCCACACTCACCCTCCAAAGAGCATCCCACTCAGACCCAGTCCTGTATTCCCCCATGGCCAATCCACCCAAACCTGCACATCTCTGGATTGTGGAGAAAACCAGAGAACCTGGAGGGAACCCACCCGAGGCTAGGATCGAACCCGGGACCCTGGTGCTGTGAGGCAGCAGTGCTAACCACTGAGCTACCCCAGAAAGGCGAGACAGTAAATGTGACATCACGTAACTACCTGCCAGCACAAGGTTCAGGAACACAGGAACTGGAGTAGGCCATTCAGCCCCTCAGGCCTGTTCCACCATTCAATGAGATCATGGCTGTTTCCTAACTCCACGCACCTGCCTTTGGCCCATATCCCTTTGCTTAACAAAAATGTCTCTCTCTCAGATTTAAAATGACCAGCTGATCCAGCATCCTCTGCAGTTTGTGGAAGAGAGTTCCAAACCTCTGCCACCCTTAGCGTGTGGAAGTGTTTCCTAACATCTCGAGTGGTGATGGAACAAGTTCTGCTTTTTTCCTGCAAATTATCATTATTGAATCAAAAAAAAAGTCTCGCCTTTTTATTTGTGTCTTGTTGCTGTCGTCAGCAGCCTGTTAGTTTCCTCAGTCCTCTCTGTACATTCTTTCTCTCCTTCCTATTGCAAAGAAAATGATGTTGCACTTGGGTCTCCAATAGAAATCTTAGAAATGAAAAATTACAGAGTCACAGAGTAATACAGCATGGAAGCAGGCCATTCAGCCCAAACTGATCCGTACTAACCATGGTGCCCACTCGGCTAGTTCCAATTTCCCACATTTAGCCTAAATCCCTCTAAACCTTTCCCATCAATGCATCTATTCAAATGTTTTTAAAATATTACTGTTGTGCCTGCCCCAACTACATTCTCTTTCAGCCCATTCCACATACACACCACTCTCTGGGTGAAGAAGTTGCCCCTCAGGTCCTTCCTAAGTCTTTCCCCTCTCACCTGAAAATCACACCTTGGTTTTTGTATCCTGCGCTTCCTGAAAGCACACCAAGGGATACCCAGGCTTTGTCCAACCCGAGACATTGACCTTATCCCGAGATCGCTGTGTTCTGTCACAGAGTCCTTGTCTTCTTCCAGCACTAGTCCCTCTGTTACATCTTGAACTGAAATGTGTCATCTCACACTTCCTGACATTGAACTCCATCTGCTGATTTCCTAACACATTTCCCCACTTGATCACACTTTCCGCAGATTGGCTGCTGTGTTTCTTGAGGTGATAAAAAGTAGACAGGAAGGTGGTTTGTAAAAGCACTCAGAGACAATCTGAAGTCATGGAAGGAATTATGGAAATGCTAATCTTCCTCTCTCCTTTGTTAATCTGATAGTCTCTCCATCAGAAACAGGAACAGCAGGAGGCCATTCAGCCCCTCGAGCCTCCTGCCCTGTTCAGTTAGGATCCTGGCTGATCTGAAATTCCTCATGTCCGCTTTTCTGCCTTTCCCCTTGATTCCCAGATTGATCAGGAATCTAACTAAAACTGAAGGAACTGCGGAGGCTGGAAATCAGAAACAATGCAGAAATTGCTGGAAAAGCTCAGCAGCTCTGGCAGCGTCTGTGGAGAGAAATCAGTGTTAACGTTTCAGATCTGGTGGCCTTTCCTCAAAACTCAAGAGTCTATCTATTTCATCCTTCAATATCCACACGGACCCTGCCCCAACAGCTCTCTCTGTGGTAAGGAGTTCCAAAGACTCTCAACCCTGTGAGAGAAGAAATTCCTCCCCATCTCAGTCTGAAACTGGTGCCCCCTTTACTCTGACACTGTGCCCTCTGGTCCCAGACCCTCCCATGAGGGGAACCATCCTCCCAGCATTGACCCCGTCAAGCCCCTTAAGAATCCGACATGTTTCAATGTGATCACCTCTCATTCTTGTAAACTCCAGGGAATCCCAACCTGTTAAAACTTTGCTCAAAAGACCTTTGTTTAACCTTTGCTAATCCCTCCATCCCTGGGATGGATCGTCCCAGGGATCACCTTCCCTGGACTGCATCTTTAGTTCTTTAGTTCACTTTGCTCCAATACCCAACGCCATCATCCCTGTTCCTGAAGGTTGCCCTGTAATTGGTGATAGCAGGAACGAATGGCCTCCTGTGGATCTGCTGCCACTCACCAATGTCTGACTTGGAAAGGAGCTCGGAGATGTCTCCCCCACTCAGGGCGCTGACCGTGATGGTGCCAGGTTTAAGGACTCCTCCAGATGCCCTTGGCCTGAGCTCAATGGAGCTGTCACTGAAATTGACAATCTGCAGGGGGGGCTGTACCCCAGGGATGGAGGGTGGGTCCCAGAGTGACTCCAACTGGGAGCTCTGCTCCATCTGACACGGCCATGCTGTACCAAGGCCTGAAGTCACCCACTTGGTGATGGTTGGCATGAGCCTTCAGGAGCAGTGATGGTGTGGGCAGGTGAAAGAACACCATGATTCCCTGCGACCCCAACGGTTTCAGTGTCCCCCACGGTCTGAGACACCCTGAGAGCATGGAGCAAGGTCAGAGAGCCCTGTGTCCCATCTCCCGAGCTCATCATGTGCTGCTTATCGCAGTCACCAGACACGGTTACCAAGGATACCCGGAGAACTCTTAACACGTTTAACCCCCAGCACCACGCAGAGTCTCAACTGCTTTCCTCCCAGTGGGTAGTAGACCGAATTACAAATGGGCACGAGCAGCTTGACTAAGGGGAGACAGCGAGAGCTCGCTGTAGCTGTGATAGAGGATGGCCAATCACTGAGCAGCAGAGACCCCCAGGAGGGAAGAGACATTGACTGCTCAGCAAGATCCCACGGAAAAGCTGGTGAGTAATGATTTCCACTTCCTATGTCAATGAGGCACAATGATCCCACCTTACCCAATTTCACCCTCACCGTGGGGTGGCTCACTAATGTTCTACACAAGAGAGCGCCTCCTCCTGGAGGAAGCTTTCAGTGGGAGGTCTAACCAGTTAAGTGAAGTGGGAGGGCTATTGCCCTGGATGGGGGTCTCTGTGGTGACTGTGGTCACTGAGGGAGTTTTGCCTGACATGACCAGGTCCTGTCGGAATTCCAACACCTCTTCGGGGTAGGTGGAGATTGGCAAGCAATCTGTTCCAGGTCACCCCTGAGGCCTACATCCCCCCCACCCCCACCTGACCCCCTTCCCGCCTGGCTCTCCCATCATCATGGAGCCAACAGTCACTTCCTGGACTGAAACCTCATCTCTGGTCTGAGCACTGCAACACGCCCCCACGACCTGGACAATGTGATCCTGTGCCTGAGGAAAGACAATGGAGGTTGTTCACCAGGAGGTCTCCTTAACTCCAGTCAGAGATTCCCATTTGGCACTGTGTTCACTGATGGGCCTGTATCTGCCTCATCCAGCTGAAGGAGAGATTCGGGGGAGGAGGGGGACCACGCAATTGAACAACGTCCCCAGCTCCAGGGGCATAGTGACTGGCTCCTCCCCTTCAGCTTGTTCCCATAAACCCTCTCTTAATATGGGGTCAGGGGATTCCTGTCCCCAAAGCCCCTTGTCCGTTCCCCAGTGGACTTCTGTACCTCTCCCTCATATTTCCTGAAGGGCTTTTCCATGCATCCATCCCATCATAAACACCACTTGCCCCCTCACCTTGAGACCCTAGGATGCAATAACCAACTTGATCCAATCTTGTTTCCAGGCTCCACCTGGATCTGCCCAACTTCCTATTCAATAACAGGAAACAAAGGGATTACTGATGATAGCCCAGGGTGCTGATGGGAACAGTGAAAGTGGCTTGGCCATTCTGGGAACAACCCACATGGAGCCAGACCGAGGGAGGGGTCTGTTCAAGTCCACATCAATGGAGTGGAGGTTGAGAGGGTGGAGAGCGTCAGATTAATTGGACTGACAATAACTGATAACCTGTCCTGGATTCCCCACGTAGATGCGATGGTCAGGAAGGCACAACAGCACCTCTCCTTCCTCAGGAAGTTCAGGAAACTCGGCATGTCCATAAAGACCCTCACCAACTTGGACAGATGCCCCATTGAGAGCATAAAGTCCAGGTACTTTACAGTCTGGTACAGCATCTGCTCTGTAAGAAACTACAGAAGGTCATATTTATTTTTATTTTGAAAAGTGGGTGGCACGGTGGCTCAGTGGTGAGCACTGCTGCCTCACAGCACCAGGGACCCAGGTTCGATTCCAGCCTCGGGCGACTGTCTGTGTGGAGTTAACACATTCTCCCCAGTGTCTGTGTGGGTTTCCTCCCACAGTCCCAAGATGTGCAGGTTCGGGTGAACTGGCCATGCTAAACTGCCCATAGTGTTAGGTGCATTAGTCAGAGGGAAAATGTGTCTGGGTGGGTTACTCTTTGGACGGTCGGTGTGGACTGGTTGGGCTGAATGGCCTGTTTCCACACTGTAGGAAATCTAATCTAACCTAAAGGTGGTGTGCACAGCCCAGACCATGACAGAAACCGGGCTCCATTTACACGGCTCAGTGCCGCGGAAAGGCTGCCACCATCATCAAAGAACCCCCCCCCCCGGGGAATGCTCTCCTACAACCTCCTCCGTCTGGCAGATGGTACAGAACCCGGCACGGTGGCACAGTGGTTAGCACTGCTGCCTCACAGCGCCAGAGACCCGGGTTCAAATCCCGCCTCAGGCGACTGACTGTGTGGAGTTTGCACGTTCTCCCTGTGTCTGTGTGGGTTCCCTCCGGGTGCTCTGGTTTCCTCCCACAGTCCAAAGATGTGCAGGTTAGGTGAATTGGCCATGCTAAATTGCCCATAGTGTTAGATGAAGGGGTAAATATAGGGGAATGGGTCTGGGTGGGTTGCGGGTCGGTGTGGACTTGTTGGGCCGAAGGGCCTGTTTCCACACTGTAAGTAATCTAAACCCGGAACACACGCACCAACAGGTTCAGGAACAGCTTCTTCCCCCCCCTGTTATTAGACTCATGAACAGACTTCTCTAACATCAAATAATGTTGATCTCGCTTTGTGCCCCTCGTGTACAGCTGTAACCCTGTATACCTCACTCTGTCTCAGCATCCTAGGATCTCTATGCCCTTGTTTGCTATGATCTGCCTGTACTGCTCACAAAACAAAGCTTTTCACTGTACTCAGGGACATGTGACAACAATAAATCAAATCAAAGTTCTGACATTGTTAAACTCAATCAAGAACAAACATTGCTGGAGAAACTCAGCAGGTCTGGCAGCATCTGTGGAGCACCGAATTAACAATTTGAATCCAGTGAACTTCCTCAGAACTGAGAGTACCTAGGGGCAAGGGATGAGTGTAGGTGGAGAGGGAGCTCAAAGCGAGAGACAGTCAGGAACAGGGAGGGATAATAGTGAGCCGGGAGAAAGGAAAACTGCTACTGGAGGCTAGGAGGAAGTGAGAATGGCCTAGCTGTGCAGAAAGCAGCTCATGTAATGACAAGGCCTGGTCGTACAATTATAGATTCCTACAGCATGGAGACAGGCCCTTCGGCCCAAACTGGTCCATGCTGACCAAAATGTCCATCCACACTAACCCCCATTTCCCTGAACCAGGCCCATATCCTTCTAAACCTTTCCTATTCATGTATTTGTCCTAATGCCTTTTAAATGTTGTTAATGTACCCGCCTCAACCACTTCCACTGGCAGCTCATTCCATATGTGTACCACCCTCTGTGTAAAAACATTGCCCCTCAGGTTCCCTTTTATTCTTTCCCCTCTAACCTTAAACTGATGGCCTTTAGTCCTCGATTCCCCAACCCTGGGAAAAAGACTGAGTACATTCACCCTGTCCATGCCTCTCATGATCTTATACACCTCGATAAAGTCCCCCCTAGGTCTCCTACACTCTAAAGAAAAGACTCCGAGCTTGTCCAACCTCTCCCTATAACTCAGACCCTTGTGTCCTGGCAACATCTTTGTAAATTCCTTCTGCACCCTCTTTCCAGTTTAATAACATCCTTCCTGTAGCTAAGTGACCAAAACTGAACACAATCCTCCAAGTGTGGCCTCACCAACGTCCTGTACAACTGCAACATAACTTCCCAACTTCTATAGTCAATGCTCTGACTGATGAAGGCCAGTGTGCCAAAAGCCTCCTTCCCTGCCCTGTCTACCTGGGACTCCACTTTCAGAGAACCGTGTACCTGAACTCCAAGGTCCCTCTGTTCCACTACACTCCTTAAGGCCCGACCATTCACCATGAAACTCCTACCTTGACTTGACTTTCCAAAATGCAAAACCTCACACCTATCTATATTAAACTCCATTTGCCATTTCTGGGCCCACTTCCCCAGCTGATCAAGGTCCTGCTGCAATTTCTGAGAACCTTCCTCACTGTCCATGATCCCGCCTATTATAGCGTCATCAGCAAACGGACTAATCATGCCTTGTTCAATCTCATCCAAATCACTGATATCGATAACAAACAGTAATGGGCCCAGCACTGACCCCTGAGGCACTCCACTAGTCACAGGCCTCCAGTCCGACAGGCATCCTTCCACTGTTACCCTCTGCTTCCTACGCTCAAGCCAATTGTGTATCCAATTTGCCAGCTCCCCCTGGATTCCATGTGATCTAACCTTCCAGAGCAGCCTACCATGTGGAACCTTGTCAAAGGCCTTACTGAAATCCACATGGACTACATCTACTGCCCTGCCCTCGTCAACCTTCCTGGTCACTTCATCAAAGAACTCGAACAAATTTGTGATGCACAAAGCCATGTTGACTATTCCTAATCAAATCCTATCTTTCCAAATGCATGTATGATCTTATCTCTCAGAATCTTCTCAAGTAACTTACCCACCACAGTTGTTAGGCTTACTGCTCTGTAGTTCCCAGCTTTTTCTTTGCTGACGTTCTTGAATAAGGGCACAGCATTCACCACCCTCCAGTGTTCCGGGACATTACCCATGGCTGACAATGATGCAAAAATACCACCCAGGGCCCCCTGCAATTTCTTCACTGGCCTCTTGGAGTGTTCTTGGATATATCAGGTAAGGACCCGGAGACTTACCCACCTTCATCCATTTTAATACATCCAACACCTCCTCTATTGGGACATAGTCTGTCCCCAAGTTATCACCACTAACTTCCCCAAGTTCCCAAGTCTTCATATCTTTCTCTACGGTAAACACAGAGGAGAAATATTGATTGGGGACCTCGCCCATCTCCTGCGGTCCTCAACGTCCATGATCCTTGAGGGGTCCTATTCTCTCTCGAGTTATTCTTTTACGTTTAATAGACTTGAAGAACCTCTTTGGATTCCCCCTAATCTTCTGGTGTGTGGGGGTTGGGGTTAGGACATGGGAAAAGCTGTTCACGCCCTAATGTTACCGACCTCCACACTGAGTCCTGGGGACTGCAGGGTCTGCAGGTGGAAGATGAGGGGCTGTTCTTCCAGCTTGTGCTGAGCCTCACTGGAGCCCTGCAGTAAACCCGAGACAGAGGTCTCAGCCAGGGAACAGGGTGGGGGGTTAAAGTGACAGGGAACTGGAAGCTATGAGGCATTTCTTCACAGACAGATGAAGGTGTTCCTGCCTTGCTGTGTCCCCCTCCCTCCTGATACTGCCTGCCTTGCTGTGTTCCCCCTCCCTCCTGATACTGCCTGCCTTGCTGTGTCCCTCTCCCTCCTGATACTGCCTGCCTTGCTGTGTCCCCTCCCTCCTGATACTGCCTGCCTTGCTGTGTCCCCCTCCCCCCCTGATACTGCCTGCCTTGCTGTGTCCCCCTCCCTCCTGATACTGCCTGCCTTGCTGTGTCCCTCTCCCTCCTGATACTGCCTGCCTTGCTGTGTTCCCCCTCCCTCCTGATACTGCCTGCCTTGCTGTGTTCCCCCTCCCTCCTGATACTGCCTGCCTTGCTGTGTCCCCCTCCCTCCTGATACTGCCTGCCTTGCTGTGTTCCCTCTCCCTCCTGATACTGCCTGCCTTGCTGTGTTCCCCTCCCTCCTGATGCTGCCTGCCTTGCTGTGTCCCCCTCCCTCCTGATACTGCCTGCCTTGCTGTGTCCCCCTCCCTCCTGATACTGCCTGCCTTGCTGTGTCTCCCTCCCTCCTGATGCTGCCTGCCTTGATGTGTTCCCCTCCCTCCTGATACTGCCTGCCTTGCTGTGTCTCCCTCCCTTCTGATACTGCCTGCCTTGCTGTGTTCCCCTCCCTCCTGATACTGCCTGCCTTGCTGTGTCCCCCTCCCTCCTGATACTGCCTGCCTTGCTGTGTTCCCCTCCCTCCTGATACTGCCTGCCTTGCTGTGTCTCCCTCCCTCCTGATACTGCCTGCCTTGATGTGTTCCCCTCCCTCCTGATACTGCCTGCCTTGCTGTGTTCCCCTCCCTCCTGATACTGCCTGCCTTGCTGTGTCCCCCTCCCTCCTGATACTGCCTGCCTTGCTGTGTTCCCCTCCCTCCTGATACTGCCTGCCTTGCTGTGTCCCCCTCCCTCCTGATACTGCCTGCCTTGCTGTGTTCCCCTCCCTTCTGATACTGCCTGCCCTGCTGTGTTCCTCCAGCCTCCTGTGCGTCTATCTTGGATTTCAGCACCTGCAGTATTTTCTGTCTCTTTGCGAGTGTGCAGGAGGCCGGTTCATTCGAAGTGTTTGTTCAACTCGCTGGTGAAACGTGAAGATTGTAAGGTGTTTGTGCCAGAGAATGAAATCTGTTCGCTGACTCTTTTTTTTTCGTTCTCACTTGACTCTCTTCCTCCAACCACTCTCTCCCCCCCAGTCGACACCCTGTCTCCATCACAATCACCACCTTTCCCTCGCTATCTTCAGCTCTGATGAAGGGTCACTGGACTCTTTGCATTCACTGTTTTTCAGTCTGTGGAGGTGTTGTCTGACTTGCTGAGATTCTCCAGCACTCTCTGTCCTTGTCAGAAGGAGATTTGAATGAATTAGAATTAAAATTAGCTTTATTGTCTCATGTGCTCAAGTGAGTACAGTGAAAAATGTACAAGTGGCCTCTTATGATGCCACCTCAAGTCCAAAGCCCCTTCGGTTGGGCTCCTTCAGTTGCAGTTCTTAGTAAAATAGAGAAATAAAAGATCCAGTGATGCAGATTTTAGGAATAAATTAAGACGGAGAAAGTTCAGAACAGATTGATGAACAGCTGTCATGTTGTTTTTGTCTTCTTGCCTTTCTCCACAGAACCCCAACAGTGTGAGGGCAGGCCATTCAGCCCACAGTAACTCTCCAAACCCCCATCCCTGTAATGTTGCATTTCCCACAGCCAACCCACATGGTTTTGGACTGTGGGAGGAAACCCACACAGACACGGGGAGAATGTGCAAACTCCACACAGACAGTCGCCTGAGGGTGGAATCGAACTGGGGTACCTGGCGCTGTGAGGCAGCAGTGCTAACCACTGAGCCACCCCTATTGCTCAGCATGCACGGTTGCTGCAAGTCTGAAGCATAACTTCTAACTGTTATTGAAAGATCACTTCCACCTGAACCCAAACTGCATCAATAATTATCTGTGTCAGGGTCACTGTATAAAGAAAGAAAGCTTCACAAAAATAGCTTTTGGAAGATCGAGTCCGGAATTTGATTTGTGCAATATTTAATTGCTCTGAACAGTTGGGACCAAACTCAGCTACAATTTTCTCATCCCTGAACACATCGATTGATGTTTCCACTTCAATGTCAATGCTCAAGCAATTACAGAGCTCCCCAGTGCTCTGCAAAGTTAATTTCCTGGGGATTGTAATGAGTCCAATTAATTATTTCAGTCTGTTAATCAGATCGGCTTTGATTCTTCTCCCAATTATCTCAATATTCTCCTGGAATATCATAGAATTGTTTTGGTGAATGTGAAGAGAGATTTGTTCTCCTACAAGTGGGAAATTTTCAGCAGAGATTAGGATCCTTCAATGAGTCCAAGACTCAGACTGAGATGGGGAGGAATTTCTCCTCTCAGAGAGATGAGAGTCTTTGGAACTCCTTACCACAGAGAGAGCTGTGGGGGCACGGTCCGTGTGGATATTTAAGGCTGAGAGAGAGGGATTCTTGACCAAATGATTGTGGGCCTGTGGAATTCACTCCTTCAGAGCACAGTAGACGCTGGGACATTCAGTACGTTTAGGAAGGAGGTGGATTTTTAATTAATAACAGGATGAGGGGTTATGAAGAGCAGGCAGGAAAGAGGAGTTGAGACCAAGATGAGATCAGAGAGGGACAACAGAGCAGGTTCAAGGGGCTGATTGGCCTCCTCCTGCTCCTACTTCTGTGGATCTTAACCCATTGATTTTTGCGGGATCTTGCTTTGCTATAGCCCTGCAGCACAGTGGCTCAGTGGTTAGCCCTGCTGCCCCATGGACCCCAGTTTGATTCCACCCTCGGGTGACTGTCTGTGTGGAGTTTGTACGCTTTCCTGTGTCTGCGAGGGTTTCCTCCAGGTGCTCCAGTTTCTCCCCACAGTCCGAAGAGGTGCAGGTTAGGGTGGATTGACCATGTTATATATGGGATCTTGGGGTGTGGGTGGGATGCTCTTTGGGGGCAGATTCGGTGGGCCGAATGGCCTCTTTTTGCACTGTAGGGAATCCACGAAAATAATCTTAAACCCAGTTAGAAACGTCTATTGAACACGTCCAATTCACTGAGCATAGTCACTTCATTCCAGGAGGGATTTTGTGAATTGGCTGGGTCTTCCTCAAGTTGCAGGATCAATACGAGTTCCTGTGGGATGTTTAGTTGACAGCCTGTGTGTCTGTGGCTCTGAATGTCATCGGTGTGGTCCTGGAGCTCAGTGAACTTTATGTGGGATCTGCAGAAGGTAAATAGCTTTGTGTGACAAGTCATTGTGTGCTGATGGGTAAATAATTGACCACAAAGGGTTTGGGAGCCAACACGGTCAATCAGTTTGAGATCTTTGCTTGGGAGATAGTAATGTCATTGATAATCATTATTGTCAGACTGGATCACCGGGCTCCCACTTGGTGAATGGGTCAGGAATTAGAGCCAGCTACGTTGTGTACTATCCCTGCCTCAAACCTAGGAGACCCAGGTTCAAGTCATACCTGCCTCCCAAGTGTGAGCTAACATGTCTGAATGGGTTAAATCAGGAAATATCGAGAAGCAGATAGTGAGGTGGAGGAGAGCGGGAGTCTGTGGAACTTATCTTAATGGTCTTTACAAAGATCCTTGATAATGATCCAACCACTGAGTGTTTGCTGAAGGTAGTAATTTAAGCTAACGACTAGAGTCCCTCGAACCTGTTCCAGGGTTTGGTTAAGTTGTTAAAAGTTCTTACCTGCCTTTACAGTCATAGAATCATACCGCACGGAAACAGACCCTTCGGTCCAACCAGTCCATGCTGACCATCATTTTTTAAAATTTCAAAAATATACTTTATTCATAAAATATTTTGATGATCTGTACAATTGGTCATGCCATACATACGTAAACATCCCATTCCTTTGCATACAGAGACAGAGTAATCATTCATATATACAGGTCTGTACGATTACTATCCACATATTTAGCTGGGGGTGGGGGGGGGGGTCAGTGGAGCCCCCTTACTGCGTCAGCCCTCTGTGCTTAGGCAGGCCGATCTTACACGGTGGTCTTTCCCCACCGCGCCTTGGCAGCAGCTGCCCCAAGCTTCAGCGCGTCCCTCAGCACGTAGTCCTGGACCTTGGAATGTGCCAGTCTGCAACACTCAGTCGGGGTCGACTCCTTCAGCTGGAAGATCAACAGGTTTCGGAGCGTCCTCCCAAAGTAAACCAGTCCCACCTGCCTGCTCCTGGCCCATATACCTGCTAACCCCCTTTCTTGTTCATGTATCTATCCAAAATATCTTTTAAACGCTGTGACTGCCCACCGACACCAATTCCTCAGAAAGTTCATTTCACGTGCGAACCACCTTCTATGTAAAATATTTGCCTCGTCTGTCTTTTTCGTGCCCCCCCCCACCAGTGCTGAAACCCCCACCCACGCTTACATTACATTTCTCTCGGATCATCCCATTGCTCTTCCTGATTCACTGCTGCACCCATACATTAACTCTGTGTGCTTCGTGCACCAGAACATCTGGACCCTGCTGTAGCTCAGAATCCTACAGCCATTCTCCATTTCAGGAACATTTTACTCTTCTTCCCAAAAGTGGACAACTTCACATTTTCCTCCCCATACTTCATCTGCCAGATTTTTCCCACTCCCTCAGCCTACCTCCACACGCCTCCAGCTCCCTAATGTCTCCCTCTCTTTCCTACCTGCCTCAGTGCTGTCCATGAGTATAGGGACAATGTCTTCACCAACACCCCAGCCCACCCCCAAGCCCCCACCGCTATCATCAAAGTCATTGATGTGGATCGTAACAAACTGGGACCCTTAAAAGTTGTCAAAGGACTGACTGTCAGCAATTCCCATTATGGGACGCATTTATGGATACACTTTATCTGTGTATCAATCCTTACTGATATATTGCCCAACTGCTGGGCTGGAGTACAATAACTGAATTGAATTGAATTGAATTGAATTTATTGTCATGTGTACCGAGGCTTGGTGAAAAGCTTTGTCTTGCGAGCAATACAGAGTTAAACAGCATAGATAGTAAATAATAGATAAAGAGCAACAAAAACAAAAACACAGGTACAGGTGAATGTTAAGAGTTTGTGAGTCCATTCAGTATTCTAACAACAGTCAGGCAGAAACTGTTTCTAAACCGGCTGGTGTGTGTTTTCAGGCTTCTGTACCTTGTCCCCGATGGTAGAGGTTGTAGAAAAACATTGTCAGGGTGGGATGGATCTTTGAGAATGCTGGCGGCCTTTCCTTGACAGCGGGCCTGGTAGATGGATTCTGTAGATGGGAGGTTGGCCTTTATGATTGTCCGGGCTGAGTTCACCACTCTCTGTAACCGTCTCCGATCTTGAATGGTACAGTTGCCATACCAAGTTAAAAATCACACAACACCAGGTTATAGTCCAACAGGTTTAATTGGAAGCACTAACTTTCAGAGTGACGCTCCTTCATCAGGTGATTAAACCTGTTGGACTATAACCTGGTGTTGTGTGATTTTTAACTTTGTACACATCCTGTGGTGCTTGAAAAGCATAGCTGGTCAGGCAGCATCCAAGGAGCAGGAGAGTCAAGGTTTTGAGCACAAGCTCTTTATCAGGAAAGTTCCAGATGCTGCCTGACCTGTTGTGCTTTTCCAGCACCACACTCTCGACTCTGATCTCCAGCATCTGCAGTCCTCATTTTTTCCCCTTTATTAAATCCTGTTTGACAATTCCAATACATTACCTCTTCTTGCTTCCCTTATCCACCTTCTAACTTCAGTGAGGTTCAAGCAGACCGTGTTACATACAGGGTCCATTTCAGAAATCCATAATGGAAATTACACACATTATTGTAGAAGGTGCTATTTTTGTTTGTGGACAGAAACAGTCCTTGTAACCTGTCTGTTTCAACTCAACAAAATGGGTGACAGACATTCGCTCTTTCATTTCTTCAGAGACAACCTGCCTGGTTTTACATTTAAGCAAATTCTGGAAGTTAAATGTCAATCATTATTAATTGTGGCATTTTCCATAGCAATGGCTGTACCAAACATAGACCAGTTAGCACTTTTATCTCTTGATGTATTAGTGTTGGTTTTCACTTTAATTGGCATTCTTGCAAAGAATCCTGATGAGTGCAAGATGGAAACCTTTAACCCGTATCTTTCTTCAGCAATATTCGAGTTCTGTAATTATAAAATGATTAAAAGTCCTTATTGGTTTAACATCAGTAAGTGGAAACCCCAGAAACAAAAGTCTGTGAAAGAGAGGTGTCAGCAATCAATGGCAAGAACAGAGTGAGCTGTGTGAGCAGTTTGCTTATGAAATAATATGAAGCAACATATTAATTTAAAAAATTATATTGAGGAAATGCAAACTTTTGCTGGAAAGAAAACACATGCAGCAGCATCAACTGTACGAGGAACTTTAAAGAATAAATAGGATGACAGTTCACTGACGTTGAGTATTTGTAAGGTTACTGTGAGGGTTAAGGGTTGAATTTTTCTTTGTTATATTTGTAATGAGACCATTTCAACTAATTCCTGTGCAGTGTAATAGATTCTGGGTGTTTTTCCCCTTTTGAGCAATAAACTTATGCTCTTTTGTAAAAGTAAACTGACTGCCTCTTTTTCAGTGAGCACGTTTGGTGATTTACCACCACAGTCACCAAATTGCAAAAGTCAAACTTGTGATCCATCAAGCTGGGTTTCACTCTGGGGTCCGACCTGTCCAGTGCTTGTGGGTTTGGAAGATGCTGTTTCAGAACATCCTTGTCATATAAGCTGAGCTTGTGTTTTCTAACATATTTATTTGATTTTTCCTCACTTGTACGTGACTTTTATTTTGATAACTGTCTCTGCCCTGTCGGTACATATGTTAGGTTAAGTAGCCCTATCTTTTTGGACTTTTTCTATATTTAGGCACTGATGTTTGGTGAATTGTAACGCTGCCAAATTAATATGTGATATTTGTTGGTACTCCTACTGTATTAATACTTTATTATTACTTGCTAAAACTGGTTCCTGTTGGATTTATAACCTTTATCATTCTCTATACTTTGACCTTTGTTCCAATCTCTTTTATCTTCAGGTCATTTTCGATGTTCATTAGGAACCGCCCCTCTCCTGATTGGTTTAATACCATCTCTATCTTTTTCTTTTTTATCTTTTTTGCTAGGATCTTCAAGTACAGGTCATCCAATCAGAACCACTCCCTCCTGTCCCAACGCTGGTACCAGAATTCCCTTGGCTCCCCCATTCCATTCCAGACCTTTGATCTGATTGTCGCTGCACTAATCCAAGAGTGGTTCAGGTTAATGTTGGTGGTCTGATTTTTAAGGTAGTTCCGTTCAGTGAGCACCCCCCCCCCCCCCCTGCCCCCACCATGCCTGTCCTTTCCTTGGTCCTTGGTCCTGGTATGACACCTGTGTTTTCTCTCTCCCTGTCCCAGTAAGCTCATTGGCCACATCAAGTGAAATGACAAGTGGGTTTGCATAAAATTTGTAGCCCAGGTGGAGGTTCTGATTGTAGGTTTGCTCGCTGAGCTGGAAGGTTCATTTCCAGACGTTTCGTCACCGTACTGGGTAACATCTTCAGTGGGCCTCTGAATGAAGCTTCACCAGAAACTCACTGAAGATGTTCCCTACTATGGTGACGCGATATTTGAGAACAAACCTACCAGCTCAGTGAAATAACAAGGGATTCTCGATGGATGTAATTTGTCTGGTTTCTTGGGGGTGTGAAACAAGGGGTTAACCTCTACTCGTGGTATGTGTGTTAGGAGATGCTTCAAGTTTGAGGCTCCTTAACTGAGGAAGGATGCTCCGGTGATGGAGGGAGAGCAGTGAAGGTTTCCCAGACTGACCCCTGGGATGGCAGGGCTGACCTATGAGGAGAGACTGGACTAGACTCATTGGAGTTTTAAAAAATGGGGGGGAATCTCATGGAAGCCTATAAAGTTCTAATAGGACTAGACAGGATAGACACAGGAAGGTAGGCTGGAGTGGGGACTGCAGATGCTGGAGAGCAGAGTCAAGAGTGTGTTGCTAGGAAAGCACAGCAGGTCAGGCAGCATCTGAGGAGCAGGAGAATGGACATTTTGGGCAAAAGCCCTTCATCAGGAAAATACAGGAAGGTGTTCCGGGGAGTCAGAACCAGGGCTCATGGTCTAAGGATACAGGGCTGGCCATTTCGGACTGAGAGGGGGAGATAAGTCTTCACCCAGAGAGTGGGGAGCCTGTGGAATCCTCTGAGTCCAAAACAATGAATGTTTTCAAGGAGGACTTTGATATAGTTCTTAGGGCCAAAGGATCAAAGGGAATGGGGAGTAAATGGGAACAGGGGAATGAGTTGTAAGATAAGCCATGACCTTTGTGAATGATAGAGCTCAAAGGGCCGAATGGCCTACTCCTACCTCTATTTTCTACACTTGCCTGTAACATCAGAGCACTGGAGCTAGAACCTGACTCTTTAGGGTTCCAGAGATGTTCTCTCTGACCATCCTTTAGTTTTAGTTGGCTTTGTTCATGTTCCTGTCCCTGAGTATCCTGCGACATGGTGAGAGCAATGATTAGATCTCCAGGTCCAGAGGCAAATGGCAAGTTAGGGCTGAAGTAAAACGTAGAGATGTCAGAGCACCACGTGTGAGGAATGAGACCAGCAATCTGACTGTGCAAGTCGGAAAAACAACCTGAAGGGGAGCTCAGCAGCAGCAGGAATCAGTCAACATCCCAGAAGGAAACAAAGCACGGAAGATTCCATTCCAATGGGAGATCTGCAAATATTCCAGGGGGTCAGGAGAGCAACAAGGGATACACCAGACTGGAACTGCATCCAGTTTCACATTGAAGGAAGTTCAAAACAGAACCGTAACAATCTGTCCGAGTCCCAGACGGCAGTCAGTCACCATCTTCTCAAAGGCAACCAGGGTTGGCTCATAAAATGCCATGGGGAAACTAGAAAGGGTTCAGAGAAGATTTATAAGGATGTTGCCAGAGTTAGAGTATTTGAGCTATAGGGAGAGTCTGAACAGGCTGGGGCTGTTTTCCCTGGAGCACCGGAGGCTGAGGGGTGACCTTATAGAGGTTTATAAAAATTATGAGGGGCCTGGATTGGGTAAATAGACAAATTCTTTTCCCTGGAGTGGGGGAGTCCAGAACTAGAGGGCATAGGTTTAGGGTGAGAGGGGAAAGATATAAAAGAGACTTAAAGGGCAACTTTTTCACACAGAGGGTGGTACGTGTATGGAATGAGTTGCCAGAGGAAGTGGTGGAGGTTGGTACAATTGCAACATTTAGGAGGCATTTGGATGGGTATATGAATAGGAAGGGTTTGGAGGGATATGGGCCGGGTGCTGGCAGGTGGGACTAGATTGAGTTGGGATATCTGGTCGGCATGGATGAGATTGACTCTCCCCCTCCAGGGAAAACAGCCCCAGCCTGTTCAGCCTCTCCCTTTAGCTCAAATCCTCCAACCCTGGCAACACCTTTGCAAGTCTTTTCTGGACCCTTTCAAGTTTCACAACATCTTTCCGATAGGAAGGAGACCAGAATTGCACGCAATATTCCAACAGTGGCCTAACCAATGTCCTGTACAGCCGCAACATGACCTCCCAACTCCTGTACTCAATACTCTGACTAATAAAGGAAAGCATACCAAACTCCTCCTTCACTATCCTATCTACCTGCGACTCCACTTTCAAGGAGCTATGAACCTGCACTCCAAGGTCTCTTTGTTCAGCAACACTCCCTAGGACCTTACCACTAAGTAGGTAAATACAATGACTGCAGATGCTGGAAACCAGATTCTGGATTAGTGGTGCTGGAAGAGCACAGCAGTTCAGGCAGCATGCCCTTTACTGCTCCTCGGATGCTGCCTGAACTGCTGTGCTCTTCCAGCACCACTAATCCAGAACCTTACCATTAAGTGTATAAGTCCTGCTCTGATTCAATTTTCCAAAATGCAGCACCTCACATTTAAATAAATTAAACTCCATCCGCCACTTCTCAGCCCATTGGCCCATTTGATCAAGATCCTGTTGTAATCTGAGGTAACCTTCTTTGCTGTCAACTACACCCCCAATTTTAGTTTGATCTGCAAACTTACTAACTGTATCTCTTATGCTCACATCCAAATCATTTATGTAAATGACAAAAAGTAGAGGACCCAGCACCGATCCTTGTGGCACTCCACTGGTCACAGGCCTCCAGTCTGAAAAACAACCCTCCACCACCACCCTCTGTCTTCTACCTTTGAGCCAGTTCTCTATCCAAATGGCTAGTTCAAATAGCTGGTGATTGATGGGAGATGTTCATCCTGGAGTTCAGTTACTAGTGGTGTACCGCAAAGATCTGTTTCGGGTCCACTGCTGTTTGTCATTTTAATAAATGACCTGGATGAGGTCATAGGAGGATGGGTTAGTAAATTAGCGGATGACACTAAGGTCGATGGAGTTGTGGATAGTGACGAAGGATGTTGTAGGTTCCAGAGAGACATAGATAAGGGGCAGAGCTGGGCTGAGAGGTGGCTAATGGAGCTTAATGCAGACAAGTGTGAGGTGATTCACTTTGGAAGGAGCAACAGGAATAAAGAGTACTGGGCTAATGGTAAGATTCTTGGTCGTGTAGATGAGCAGAGAGATCTCGGTGTCCAGGTACATAAAACCCTGAAAGTTGCCACCCAGGTTGATAGGGTTGTTAAGAAGGCATACGGTGTGTTAGCTTTTGTTGGTAGAGGGATTGAATTTCAGAGCCATGAGGTTATGCTGCAGCTGTAGAAACTTCTGCTGCGGCCGCACCTGGAGTGTGTACAATTCTGGTCACCGCATTATAGGAAGGATGTGGAAGCTTTGGAAAGGGTGCAGAGGAGATTTATGAGGATGTTGCCTGGTATGGAGGGGAGGTCTTACGAGGAAAGGCTGAAAGATTTGAGGCTGCTTTTGTTAGAGAGAAGAAGGTTGAGAAGTAACTTAATTGAGACATTTCAGATAATCAGAGGGTTGGATAGGGTGGACAGGGAGAGCCTTTTTCCTCAGATGGTGACGGCTAACATGAGGGGTCATAGCTTTAAATTGAGGGGTGATAGATATAGGGCAGATGTCAGAGGGAGTTTCTTTACTCAGAGAGTAGTAAAGGCATGGAATGCCCTGCCTACAACGGTAGTAGATTCACCAACTTTAAGGGCATTTGAATGGTCTTTGGATAAACATATGGATGAAAATGGAATAGTGTAGGATAGATTCGATTACTTACAGTGTGGAAACAGGCCCTTCGGTCCTACAAGTCCACACTAACCTGCCGAAGCACACCCACCCAGACCCATTCCCCTATATTTACCCCTGCACCTAACACTAGGGGCAATTTAGCATGGCCAATTCACCTGACCTGCACATTTTTGGACTGTGGGAGGAAACCGGAGCACCCGGAGGAAACCCACGCAGACACGGGGAGAATGTGCAAACTCCACACAGTCAGTCGCCTGAGGTGGGAATTGAACCCAGGTCTCTGGTGCTGTGAGGCAGCAGTGTTAACCACTGAGCCACCGTGCCGCCCACATAGGATAGATAGGCTTCAGATTGGTTCCACAGGTCGGCGCAGCATCAAGGGCCGAAGGGCCTGTACTGCGCTGTAATGATCTATGTTCTCCCTGTATTCCGTGAGATCTAACCTTGCTAACCAATCTCCCATAGGGAACCTTGTTGAACGCCTTACTGAAGTCCAAATAAATCATGTCTACTGCTCTGTCCTCATCAATCCTCTGTGTTACTTCTTCAAAAAATTCAATCAAGTTTGTGAGACATGATTTCCCACGCACAAAGCCATGTTGACTACCCCTGATCTGTCCTTACCTTTCCAAATACATGTACAGAGTCTAGATCAGAGTGGTGCTGGAAAAGCGCAGCAGGTCAGGCAGCATCCGAGGAGAAAGAAAATCAACGTTTAGGGATCCTGATGAAGGGCTTTTGCCTGAAACGTTGATTATCCTGCTCCTCGGATGCTGCCTGAGCTGCTGTGCTTTTCCAGCACCACTCTAATCTAGACTCTGGTTTTCAGTATCTGCAGTCCTCACTTTTGCCGAATACATGTACATCCTGTCCCTCAGGATTCCCTCCAACAACTTGCCCACCACTGAGGTCAGGCTCACTGGTCTATAGTTCCCTGGCTTGTCCTTACCACCCTTCTTAAACAGTGGCACCACGTTTGCCAACCTCCAGTCTTCCAGCACCTCACCTGTGACTATCGATGATACAAATATCTCAGCGAGAGGCCCAGCGATCACCTCCCTAGCTTCCCACAGAGTTCCAGGGTACACCTGATCAGATCCTGGGGATTTATTCACTTTTATCCGTTTCAAGACATCCAGAACTTCCTCCTCTATAATATGAACATTTTGCAAAGTGTCACCATCTATTTCCCTACTTCCTATATCCTCCATGTCCTTTTCCACAGTGAATGCTGATGCAAAATACTTGTCTAGTATCACACAAAGGCTGCCTTGTTGATCTTTGAGGGGCCCTATTCTCTCGGTAAAAACAACGACTGCAGATGCTGGAAACCAGAGTCTAGATTAAAGTGGTGCTGGAAAAGCACAGCAAGTCAGGCAGCATCCGAGGAGCAGGAAAATCAACATTTCGGGAAAAAGCCCTTCACCAGGAATAGAGGCAGGGTGCCTGCAGAGTCTATTCTCTCCCTAGTTACCCTTTTGTCCTTAATGTATTTGTAAAAACCCTTTGGATTCTCCCTCACTCTATTTGCCAAAGCTATCTCATGTCCCCTTTTTGCCCTCCTGATTTCCCTCTTAAGTATACTCCTACTGTCTCTGGACTCTCATTATCTCATTTGTGAAGGCTTCCTGCTCTTGTATCCCTGGCTGTTTTGAAATTAATGCCAATGTTGCATTTGCCTTCCAAACGACCACTAAATCTGCACAGTAGGTCAGGCGGCATCTGAGGAGCAGGAGAATTGGTATTTTGTACATAATCTCTTTGTCAGGAATTTAAGGAGGGGGGGGTGGAGCTGAGAGATAAATGGGACAGTGGGGGTCAGATTGGGAGGAAGATAACTGAGAAGGTGATTGGTAGATGCAGGTGAGGGAGTGACGGTGTTTGAACAATTTCACCAGTTTCCAAATCTCCCCTCCCCCCACCTCATAAATGATCCAAGCCTCCAACTCGGCACTGCCCTCTTGACCTGTCTCATCTGTCCACCTTCCTTCCCATCCATCCACTCCACCTTCCCCTCCAACCTATCACCATCATCTACCACCTTCCCAGATACCTCCCCCCCCCTCAAGCCCCACTCTCCTACTTATCTCTCAGCCCCTTTTCCCCCACCCCATCCAACTATCACGTCCACATTCCTGATGAAGGGTTTATGCCCGAAATGTTGACCCTCCTGCTCCTCAGATGCTGCCTGCCCGGCTGTGCTTTTCCGGCACCACACTCTCGACTCTGATCTCCAGCATCTGCAGTCCTCACTGTCTCCTGCCAACTGAGCCTGCATGTTAACCCTAAGAGATGTTCAGTAGCAGCAGTGTGTACCATCTACAAGATGCACTGCAGAAACTCACCAAAGATCCTCAGGCAGCACCTTCCAAATCCACAACCACTTCCGTCTCGAAGGACAAGAGCAGGAGATACATGGGAACACCACTCTCTGCAAGTTCCCCTCCAAGCCACACACCATCCTGACTTCAAAATACATCGCTGTTCCTTCAGTTAGGAGCCAAGTTAAAAAGTAGGACCTCAGAGGTAGTAATCTCAGGATTGCTCCCAGTGCCCCGTGCCAGTCAGAGTCGGAATGATAGAATATTCTGGATGAATGCGTGGTTTGAGAGATGGTGCAGGAGGGAGGAGTTCAGATTTTTGGGACATTGGGATTGGTTCTGGGGGAGGTGGGACTATTACAAATTGGACGATCTACACCTGGACCAGACTGGAACCAATGTCCTTGGGGGGGCTTGTGCTAACGCTGTTGGGGAGGGTTTAAACTAATGTGGCAGGGGGGGGGCGGGAACCAAATGAGGAGGTTAGTGGACAGGAAGGAGGTAGTAACTAAAGCCTGTAAGGAACTAGATGATGAAGTCAGTGTGACGAAGGGGAAGAGGAGGCAGGGAGCAGATGAGGGACACAAAGAGACAGGTGCTCTGAGGTGTATTTGATTTAATGTGAGAAGTGTAGTCGGTCAGGCAGATGAACCTAGGGCTTGGATTAGCACCAGGGAGTATGATGTTGTTGCTATTACTGAGACTTGGTTAAGGGCAGGGCATGATTGGCCTGGATATTGATGCTTCAGGTGGGATTGAGAGGGAGGTAAAAGGGGTGGAGGAGTTACATTACTGGTCCGAGAGGATATCACAGCTGTGCTGAAGGAGGACACTATGGAGGACTCAAGCAGTGAGGCAATATGGGCAGAGAAATAGGAAGGGTGTGGTAACAATGTTGGGGCTGTAATACAGGCCGTCCAACAGCGAGCGTGAGATAGATGTACAAATATGTAAACAGATTATGGAAAGATGTCGGAGCAACAGGCTGGTGGTGATGGGAGATTTTAATTTTCCCAACATTAACTGGGATTCACTTAGTCTTAGAGGTTTGGTTGGAGCAGAATTTGTAAGGAGCATCCAGGAGGGTTTTCTAGAGCAGTTTGTAAACAGTCCAACTGGGGAAGGGGCCACACTGGACCTGGTATTGGGGAATGAGCCCGGCCAGGTGGGTGAAGTTTCAGTAAGGGATTACTTTGGGAAGAGTGATCACAGTTCCATAAGTTTTAGGATCCTCATGGATAAAGACGAGAGTGGTCCTAAAGGAAGAATGCTAAATTGGGGAAAGGCCAACTATGGCAGGACCTGGGAATGTGGATTGGGAACAGCTGTTTGAAGGTAAACCCACATTCGATATGTGGGAGGCTTTTAAAGAGATGTCGATTAGAGTTCAGGACAGACATGTCCCTGTGAAAATGAGGGATAGAAATGATAAGATTAGGGAACCATGGTTGACGGGTGAAATTGTGAGACTAGCTCAGAGGGAAAAGGAAACATACATAAGGTTTAGGCAACTGAAGACAGATGAAGCTTTGGAAGAATATTGGGAGTGTAGGACCAATCTGAAACGAGGAATTAAGAGGGCTAAAAGGTGTCATAAGGTATCCTTAGTGAGCAGGGTTAAGGAAAATCCCAACGCATTTTTTTCATATATAAGGAGCATGAGGGTAACTAGTGAAAGGGTTGGCCCACTCAAGGACAAAAGAGGAAAGTTATGCGTGGAGTCAGAGAAAATGGGTGAGATTCTTAACAAGTACTTTGCATCGGTATTCACCGAGGAGAGGGGCATTGTGGGTGTTGAGGTTAAGGATAGATCAAGTCGGCATAAGGAGCAAGTGTTGGGTATTCCAAAAGGCATTAAGGTGGACAATTCCCCAGGTCCGGACGGGATCTATCCCAGGTTACTGAGGGAAGTGAGAGAGGAAATAGCTGGGGCCTTAACAGATACCTTTGCAGTATCCTTGAACATGGGGGAGGTCTCGGAGGACTGGAGAATTGCTAATGTTGTCCTCTTGTTTAAGAAAGGCAGCAGGGATAATTTGGGTAATTACAGACCGGTGAGCCTGATGTCAGTGGTGGGGAAGCTGCTGGTGAAGATACTGAGGGATAGGATATATACCCACTTGAAAGAAAATGGGCTTAGCAGTAATGGGCAGTATGGTTTTGTGCAGGGAAGGGCATGCCTTACAAACCCAATAGAATTCTTTGAAGAGGTGGCAAAGTTGTTTGATGAGGGAAGGGATGTAGATGTCATATACATGGAGTTTAGTAAGGCATTTGATAAGGTTCCCCATTGTAGACTGATGGAGGTGGTGAAGTTGCATGGGGTCCAGGGTGTTCTAGCGAGATGGATAGAGAACTGGCTGGGCAGCAGGAGACAGAGAGTAGGAGTGGAAAGGAGCTTCTCAAAATGGAGACTTGTGCCCAGTGATGTTCCATAAGAATCCGTGTGGGGCCACTGTTTGTGATATACAGAAATGATCTGGGGGAAGGTGTAGGTTACCTTATTAGCAAGTTTGCAGATGACACTAAGATTGGTGGAGTAGCAGATAGTGAAGGGGACTGTCAGAGAATACAGTAGAATATTGACAGATTGGAGAGATGGGCAGTGAATTGGCAGATGAGTTCAATCCAGACAAATGTGAGGTGATGTATTTTGGAAGATCCAATTCAAGAGCAAATTATACAGTAAATGGAAAAGCCCTGGGGGAAACTGATGTACAGAGAGATCTGGGTGTTTAGGTCCATTGTTCCCTAAAGGTGGCAACACAGGTCAGTAGAGTGGTCAAGAAGGCATACAGCATGCTTTCCTTCTGTCCGAACCCACCCACTCTCTCGGCTTTCAGACTGATATAGTTCAGTGTAAAATTTCCGGGATGCTGCATTGATTCTTTTAGAATCGTGGGTTAAATCTCCTCCCTGATTGAGGTACTTTTCCTAGCAGGTTGCGCTTGGTACCTGCCCGGGTTCTCCCCATGCTCAAACAGCCTTTGACTTGCAAATGGAAGCTCCCTGTTGGCTGTCCGTGTGAGCATGGAGTTCTGCATAGACTGAAGTGCCGTGATCCTCTGCAGTTTAACCAGCGAGGGCCTGACAAAGTTAGCCTTTTCAGCTACTTTCAGACGCGCCTCGAGTAAGCATTGCTGCTCACCCGTCTGTCGCTTCTTATTGGCTGAACAGGAGATAATCAACTCTCTAGAATTGGCTTTAGCTGTTTCCCAAAGAATGGATGGGTTACTGGCTGAGCCTGAATTAAGATCTAAGAAAGCTCTGAACTCAGTAGAAAATGATTCAATAAACTTGCTACCCTTAAGGATGAAGGGGTCCAGTCGCCAGTGCCTTGAGCCTACCACTGTATCCTTACTCTTAACCATTAAATACACTGGGGCGTGATGAGAAATAGTGATATTGCCAATTGTCAAATGATGCCACTGAGCCCAGATATATGCTGCAGGGGTCAGAAAAAGATCAATCCTGATACGGCATTTATGTGGGTTCGAAAAGAAGGTGAGGTCCCTGTCAGTTTGGTGAAGGTGCCTCCAAACATCTACCAAACCTAATTCAGCTCACAAATCCCTTAATTGGTTCAATCGTAAAGAAGTTATCAGCGGTTCTTTGGGCAACCTGTCTACCGTAGGCTCTATGAGACAATTGAAATCCCCAACTATGATGATATGTTGAGATGCAAGGTTAACCAGTCTAGAAAGTGCATCTGTCAAGAATTGAAGGGGGTGGGCCGGGGGACAGTAAACATTTAAGATCCCATATTCTTCCCCATGTATCAAAGCTTTAAGAATTACAAATCTCCTGTGTATGTCTTTAATACACTCTAATAACTTAAATGGGAGGTTCTTTCTAATTAAAATGGCCACCCCTCTACTCCTCGTATTGAAAGATGAAAATTAAACCCAGTCATACCCATTCTGTTGTAGCTTAAAATGCTCTGCAGCATCCAGGTGTGTTTCTTGTAATAAGGCAACATATACCCTCTCCGTCTTAAGGTTAGAAAGTACCTTCTTCCTTTTGACAGGTGAATGATTCCCCTTAATATTCCAGGTGCACCACTTAAACAGTTGTACAAAATGCGGAGGAATGGGATTGTGGGAGATATAGCAGTTTGGATCAGCAATTGGCTTGCTGAAAGAAGACAGAGGGTGATGGTTGATGGGAAATATTAACCCTGGAGTCCAGTTACTAGTGGTGTACCGCAAGGGTCGGTGTTGGGTCCACTGATGTTCTTCATTATTATAAATGACCTGGATGAGGGCGTAGAAGGGTGTGTTAGGAAATTTGCAGACAACACTAAGGTCGGCGGAGTTGTGGATAGTGACGAAGGATGTTGTAGGGTACAGAGAAACATAGATAAGCTGCAGAGCTGGGCTGAGAGGTGGCAAATGGAGTTTAATGCAGACAAGTGTGAGGTGATTCACTTTGGTTGGAGTAACTGGAATGCAGAGTACTGGGCTAATGGTAAAATGGTAGATGAGCAGAGAGATCTCAGTTTCCAGGTACACAGACCCTTGAAAGTTGCCACCCAGGTTGACAGGGTTGTTCAGAAGGCATACAGCTTTTATTAATAGAGGGATCGAGTTCCAGAACCATGAGGTTATGCTGCAGCTGTACAAAACTCTGGTGTGGCCGCACTTGGAGTATTGTGTACAGTTCTGGTCATCGCATTATAAGAAGGATATGGAAGCTTTGGAAAGGGTGCAGAGGAAATTTACTAGGATGTTACCTGGTATGGAGGGGAGGTCTTATGAGGAAAAGCTGAGGGACTTGAGGCTGTGTTCGTTCGAGGGAAGAAGGTTAAGAGGTGACTTAATAGAGACATATAAGATAATCGGAGGATTGGTTAGGGTGGACAGGGACAGCCCTTTTCCAAGTATGGGGATGGCGAGCACGAGGGGGCATAGTTTTAAATTGAGGGGTGACAGATATAGGACAGATGTCAGAGGTAGTTTCTTCACTCAGAGAGTAGTAAGGGTATGGAATGCTTTGCCTGCAACGGTAGTAGATTCGCCAACTTTAAGTACATTTAAGTCGTCATTGGACAGGCATATGGACGTACATGGAATAGTGTAGGTTAGATGGGCTTCAGATTGGTCTGACAGGTCGGTGCAACATCGAGGGCCGAAGGGCCTGTACTGTGCTGTAATGTTCTATGTTCTATGCTCTAAACACATCCTTAGCCAAACCCTTCTGTAGCACCATCTAGACTCCAGAGAGGAAGAACCCAAACTACAGATTGCTGAGCTTTAATGCAAAAGAATCCACAAAACCCAAAAACTACACAGACTAAAATAACTACAGCCAACAAATCTACAACACCTAGAAAAACTATGTACAGCAAAAACAGAAAAAAACAAAAAAAATCACCAAAGGCACTGATTGGAGGAATTTACCCCCCATTCAAAAGGGGTACTTACATGTCCCACAGCCTTACTAACCATCCCAACCACCCTGTCAACTCCAACCAGCTAGGGTCGTAGGGTTGCACCACATACACTGACCACCCAGTAAAGAAATAAAACACCCAAGAGCAAGGTTAGTACTATATAGACAATTAACTAAAAATAAATATGTCACGCATCCCTTAACATAAGTTAAAAATTAAAGATTAATACTCTCTCCATTCTGGACATCATTTAACACAACTTATTACCAGAAAGGAAACTCCACCAAATCCTTCTTGAAGAAGAACCAACCTGAACTGCTCTGTCCCCTACGTCTATTCAGCCGTTGGCTTAAGTCAGTGTGCCCACAAAGTTCTTTGCTTTTTCTGGCGAGTCAAATGGATGGATCCATTATGATTGATCAGCAGCACGGCTGGATATCTTCGAGAATACTGGATCCCAAACTCTCTCAATCTCCTCTTGACGCCTTCCTTTTCCGGACCACTGCCTCCGGGAGGCCTTGAGAAAACATGACCTTGGAGCTGCCACATACCAACGCCCTTGGGATCCTTCCCCTGGGCGGTAGGGCTTCCATGAGCCTCTGCTTGTCTTTACCATGATGGAAGCTCACCAGGACAGGCCGCAGGCGCTGATCCACAGCTGATGTTCGTGTCATGATCTGGTGGGCTCCTTCAATTGTTATCCTTCTCTTCTCAACCTCTAAATCACCCAGGTTGATAGGGTTGTTAAGAAGGCATACGATGTGTTAGCTGTTATTGGTAGAGGGATTGGGTTTTGGAGCCATGAGGTCATGCTGCAGCTGTACAAAACTCTGGTGTGACCTCACCTGGAATATTGTGTACAGTTCTGGTCACCACATTATAGGAAGGATGTAGAAGCTTTGGAAAGGGTTCAGAGGATATTTACTAGGATCTTGCCTGGTATGGAGGGGAGGTCTTATGAGGAAAGGCTGAGGGACTTGAGGCTGTTTTCGTTAGAGAGAAGGTTGAGAGGTGACTTAATTGAGACATATAAGATAATCAGAGGATTGGATAGGGTGGACAGGGAGAGCTTTTTCCTTGGATGGTGATGACTAACACAAGGGGGACATAGCTTTAAATTGAGGGGTGATAGATATAGGACAGATGTCAGAGGGAGTTTCTTTACTCAGAGATAAGCAGGGGCGTAGAACGCCCTGCCTACAACAGTAGTGGACTCAACAACTTTAAGGGCATTTAAATGGTCATTGGATAGACACATGGACGAGAATGGAATAGTGTAGGTTAGATGGGCTTCCGATTGGTTCCACAGGTCGGTGCAACATCATAGGGCCGAAGGGCCTGTACTGTGCTGTAATGTTCTATGTTCTAAAGGGCATTAGTGACCCAGATGGGTCTAATCTAACAATTGGCCATGGATTCATGGTCATCAGTAGATTCTTAATTCCAGATTTTTTAAAATTCAAGTCAAGACCACCCTCTGTTGTGTTTCCAGAACATTAGCTGGGTCTCCGGATTTCCAATAATACCACTCAGCTATCGCCTCCCTTCAGAGTATTTCCCTCCCAAAGGGCATTGTGGGTCTACCAACAGCAAGTGGACTGCAGCAGTTCAAGAAGGCAGCTCACCCCACCTTCTCAAGGGGCAACTAGGGACGGGAAATAAATACTGGGCCCAGTTATTGAGGCCCACATCCTTTGAGTAACGATAGAGGGATATCAAGGACTCTAACACAGGTTCCTGGGCATTGAATATTCAGAGAGCTTGGATCATCTTCGGTTCCCAATTGCAGAAATCACCCAGAGGGCAGATTAAGAGTTAACCCGTGGGTCTGGAGTCACGTGTAGACCAGACCAGGTAAGGATAGTAGTTTCCTTCCCAAAAAGACATCGGTGACCCAGATGGGTTTTTCCTGATAATTGATGCATGATTATCATTAGACTCTTAATTCCAGATATTTTTGAATTGAATTCAATCTCCACCATTTGCCACGACAGGATTCAAATTCAGGTCCCCAGGAATCTACCTGGGGCACTAGATTCATAGTTTAGAGACAATAGCACAACATCATCGCCTCTCGAGGGTAATAGAACAGGTGCTGACATGATGGAGCGAATGGCCTGCTTCTGTAATGGTAATATCCCAGCACAAAGCTTTCTGCAAAACAGAAACTTTGGAATTTTGTAGAATCAGGAAATACAGGAGACGCCCTTCGGCCCATCGAGCCTGTACTGCCATATTGCACCTTCAGAAATGATTTGTTTTGGCAAGTGGCAGTGGGAGTCTGCAATGGAGGCTGACTTGCATTCACGAAGACTTCCTCTCAGTAAACAAACAGAAGACAAACTAAATACCTTCGAGACCTGAGAGTTCCCCCTGGGAACATGGCAGTGGTGGGGGTGGAGGCAGATACGATCGGGGCATTTAAGGGACTTGTAGATAAACACATGAATATACAATTAATGGTAGAGCCTTGGAACAGACTGACCGAGGGGTGCAGGCACAGAATTCTTTGAAGCTTGTGTCACAGGTGGTTAAAATGGTGTTTAGCACGCTTGCCTCCATTGGCCAGAGTATAGGAGTTGGGATGTCATGTTTAGGTTGTACAGAACGTTGATGGGGTCTCTCCTGGAATACTGTGTGCAGTTCTGGTCACACTGGTACAGGAAGGACATTATTAAGCTGCAGAAGCGATTTCCCAGGATGTTGCCAGGTGTGGAAGGTTTGAGTTATAAAGAAAGGCTGGACTTTTCCCGCTGGAACGTAGGAGGTTCAGAGGCGAGATGATAGATGTTTACAAAATCATGAGGGACATAGACAGAGTTAATAGTAGTTGTCTTTTCCCTAGCGTAGGGGATTTCAAGACTAGGGAGGCACACTTTAAAGGTGAGAGGAGAGAGATTTTAAAAAGACGGGGGGGGGGGTAATTTTATTTCGACAGAGGGTTTTCACGTGTGGAATGAACTTTCTGAGGAAGTAATGAATGTGGGGACAGTTACAACATTTCAATGATATTTAGCTAAGTACATAGAACATAGAACATAGAACATTACAGCGCAGTACAGGCCCTTCGGCCCTCGATGTTGCGCCGCCCTGTCATACTAATCCGAAGCCCATCCCACCTTCACTATACCATGTACATCCATTTGCCTGTCCAATGATGACTTAAATCTACTACCATTGCAGGCAAAGCATTCCATACCCTTACTACTCTCTGAGTAGGTAGGAAAGGTTTGGAAGGATATGGGCCAGGAGCAGGCAGGTTGGACTAGATTAGTTTGGGATTACAGTCAGCATGGACTGGTTGGGCCAAAAGGTCGGTTTCCATGTTAGATAACTCTATGACCCTCCAACAGTGCCCACCCCCTCAGCACTGACCCTCCAACAGTGCGGCACTCCCTCAGCACTGACCCTCTGACAGTGCGGCACTCCCTCAGCACTGACCCTCTGACAGTGCGGCACTCCCTCAGTGCAGACCCTCCAACAGTGCAGCACTCCCTCAGTACTGACCCTCTGACAGTGCAGCACTCCCTCAGTACTGACCCTCCGCACAAGTGCGGCACCCCCTCAGCACTGACCCTCTGACAGTGCAACGCTCCCTCAGTACTGACCCTCTGACAGTGCGGCAATCCCTCAGTACTGACCCTCTGACAGTGCCCACTCCCTCAGTACTGACTCTCTGACAGCGTGGCACTCCCTCAGCACTGATGCTCTGTCAGTACATCGCTCCCTGAAGTGTAGACTGTGTCCCAGCCTGTGCAGTGATATTATATCCCATGCTGAAAATGTGTTGCTGGAAAAGCGCAGCAGGTCAGGCAGCATCCAAGGAGCAGGAGAATCAACGTTTCGGGCATGAGCCCTTCTTCAGGAATGAGGAAAGTGTGTCCAGCAGGCTAAGATAAAAGGTAGGGAGGAGGGACTTGGGGGAGGGGTGTTGGAAATGCAATAGGTGGAAGGAGGTTAAGGTGAGGGTGACAGGCCAGAGTGGGGTGGGGGCGGAGAGGTAAGGAAGAAGATTGCAGGTTAGGAAGGCGGTGCTGAGTTCGAGGGTTGGGACTGAGACAAGGTGGGGGGAGGGGAAATGAGGAAACTGGAGAAGTCTGAGTTCATCCCTTGTGGTTGGAGGATTCCTAGGCGGAAGATGAAGCGTTCTTCCTCCAGCCGTCGTGTTGCCATGGTCTGGCGATGGAGGAGTCCAAGGACCTGCATGTCCTTGGTGGAGTGGGAGGGGGAGTTGAAGTGTTGAGCCACGGGGTGGTTGGGTTGGTTGGTCCGAGTGTCCCAGAGGTGTTCTCTGAAACGTTCCGCAAGTAGGCGGCCTGTCTCCCCAGTATAGAGGAGGCCACATCGGGTGCAGCGGATGCAGTAAATGATGTGTGTGGAGGTGCAGGTGAATTTGTGGTGGATATGGAAGGATCCCTTGGGGCCTTGGAGGGAAGTAAGGGGGGAGTTGTGGGTGCAAGTTTTGCATTTCTTGCGGTTGCAGGGGAAGGTGCCGGGAGTGGAGGTTGGGTTGGTGGGGCGTGTGGACCTGACGAGGGAGTCACGGAGGGAGTGGTCTTTTTGGAACGCTGATAGGGGAGGGGAGGGAAATATATCCATGGTGGTGGGGTCCTTTTGGAGGTGGCGGAAATGACGACGGATGATACGATGTATCTGGAGGTTGGTGGGGTAGTAGGTGAGGAGCAGTGGGGTTCTGTCCTGGTGGCAATTGGAGGGGCGGGGCTCAAGGGCGGAGGTGCGGGAAGTGGAGGAGATGCGGTGGAGAGCATCGTCGATCACGTCTGAGGGGAAATTGCGGTCTTTGAAGAAGGAGGCCATCTGGGTTGTTCGGTATTGGAACTGGTTCTCCTGGGAACAGATGCGGCGGAGACGAAGGAATTGGGAATATGGAATGGCGTTTTTACAGGGGGCAGGGTGGGGGAGGAGGTGTAGTCTAGGTAGCTGTGGGAGCCTCCTCTATATTGGGGAGACAGGCCGCCTACTTGTGGAACATTTCAGAGAACACCTCTGGGACACCTGGACCAACCAACCCAACCACCCCGTGGCTCAACACTTCAACTCCCCGTCCCACTCCACCAAGGACATGCAGGTCCTTGGACTCCTCCATCGCCGGACCATAGCAACACGACGGCTGGAGGAAGAACGCTTCATCTTCTGCCTAGGAACCCTCCAACCACAAGGGATGAACTCCGATTTCTCGTTTCCTCATTTTCCCCTCCCCCCACCTTGTCTCAGTCCTCACCTTCGAACTCAGCACTGCCTTCCTAACCTGCAATCTTCTTCCTTACCTCTCCGCCCCCACCCCCACTCTGGCCTGTCACCCTCACCTTAACCTCCTTCCACCTATCGCATTTCCAACGCCCCTCCCCCAAGTCCCTCCTCCCTACCTTTTATCTTAGCCTGCTGGACACACTTTCCTCATTCCTGAAGAAGGGCTCATGCCCGAAACGTCGATTCTCCTGCTCCTTGGATGCTGCCTGACCTGCTGCGCTTTTCCAGCAACACATTTTCAGCTCTGATCTCCAGCATCTGCAGTCCTCACTTTCTCCTATTAGATCCCATGATTGAGGGTTGAGTGAGAATGTGACTCTCTGAAAACCATCTGAGGAAATCCCCCAAACAGAAAACAAAGCAGGAACAGAGTGTTCAGTGAATACCGTAAACATTTATTTTTTTTTTAACTTTTTTTTTTATTTTTCCACACAGTACAAGATCAAAATTTCTAATACAATTCTGGAACCATCACCTAAGAAAGCACAGGACAAGTGGGTACACGGTATAATATAAATACATATCTTTTATATCTTTTTTTCCTTCTAAAAAAAATGCAAACAGCTAAAAATGGAACGTTTAAGTGCGTTCCACAAGAGCACAAATGTTCAAGAGAGGAATTGACAGGGATTACTGACCCTTGACCCGTGAACCACATGAGGGGTGACCCCAACAGTGCTTCCCCCTCCTTCCCCAAATACACTCATTACAAATTCGTCTTCCGCATTAAAGAGGGGGAGGGGGAGAGAAAGAGTGTGAAGGGGAAAGAGAAAGAGAAGGTGGAGGACAAGAAAGAATAATATTCAGAAAGGGAAGGGTTAAAGTCAGATACCTTGAACCTGAGTGGGCTTTAGGGGTGCCAACTTTGGTTGGTTCCATTCCTGGAGGCTTTGTCACATGACTTGCCCCATGCCCCAGCCTTTGGTCAGCTGACTTGTCCATTCTGGGAAGCCAATTGGGAAGCAAACAGAACTCATTACCCAGCTGGACAACGTTCAACTGTTGGCTTAGTTTCCTCATGTTCAATATTTATCTTTCAATCTGGTGTTGAGGGGGTTGGGGAGGGGGGGGGAAGAAAAACCATTGAAGAAAACGTCAAACTAAGCACAATCTTTTTGAAGGTCCTTGTGATTTTTCTCTGAGGAACACGTGGTCTTTGATTGTCAGAGTCTCCAGGCCAATCCTGGAGGGTTGACATTCCCAAGGCCTGGGCTTTGGGGTGCGAGAGAAGACAATCGCTATCTCTCTCCCTCCCTCCCTCCCTCCCCTGTGTATCACTGTCAGGTCAGGCCCAAATGGTTGGGCGATCACTGGGTGAAAGTTTCCTGCCAACTACATCAAAACAAATCTACAAACTTACCAGCTTGTACATGTCAAAATCGGAGATGTACTCCTTTAACGTTTTTAAAAATAAAAAAAATACACATTTTTTTAAAAGCTTATTCACTATTCAAAGTGTAGTTTTAATATCTATGTTCATGATGTGTAGTTTTTGACATAAAAAACTAAAAGCCAGTGTGATGATGAAATGTGAGAGTAAGCTGTGGGCTGGCCATATTTACAGGTGGAGCAGATCAGTCAACCGTTTCCATCTTTTGGTTTGAGATTCCCGTGCCTAACATTCAGTCAGGATATTTCAGTCAGTATGCCAAAACTAATCATAAAAAAAACTTAAAAAGATCGCGGCATCAGAAAGTGATGAGGCTTCTGTTAAAATACTAGTATATTACCGTAAAACATAAAGCAGCCAAATTATTGATAACACTGAACGGTTCAGTGTGCCACGCTGGGCCTACACACTGCCCGGCTTTCCTGTTGAGGTTGGGGTGAGGGTGGTGGTGCTGAAGTCAGTGCAGTTTGCCTGGCATACTGTGTACCATCTGGCTGCCCCCTTTCTCTGTGTGTGTGTGCGTGTGTATGTGTGTGTGCACCACCCACCCATGCCAAGGGCTGAGAAAACCATTATCTGGCAAAACAAAAGGGGCAGACCTTCCACTGCCCCAGCATCCCCTAGCCCCCCGTTAAACTGAACAGGCTATTTCACAGCTTGCCGTCTCCTGACTGGGTCAGTATTTTGGATACTTAGAAAGCTTGCTTTTGGTGTCTGAAAGCAATGCATTTTTTTTAAAAACAAAACAATCGAAAAGAAACAGTAACCCAGGTCAAAACCAAGATTGGGATTCTCGCTTGTTTCTTTGTTCAATGTTGTGTGAGTCCAGCCTAACTGTCTCTGCACTCAGTGGACATGGTGGTATCTTCTGGAGGTGACTTTGGGACAGTGTGAGAGGCTGGGGTGGGGTGGGATGGGAACTTCAGACCGTCCAACCCCCACCCCCCCCAGGATCACAGGCGGGTATCAGGTTAGAGGCCAGATCCCTCATAACCCGCTCTCACTGGATTACTGGGCTCACCTACTCTGCCTGGAATGATTTCCACATGATCGCCCCCTCCCGTCAAACCCACTGTTGTCAAAGCAGCCTTTCTGCAAACTCTCCCTCTCAGTGGAGTGCAGATGCCTGTTGGTTTAATCATTCACCTGTCACTTTGACACAGTCAATAATAACGAGCTGGTGCCCAGAGTCCCTGACTCACCAGTATCTCAGTGTTACAGCTGCCAACGCTGAATGACCTGACACAGAAATAGCTGCAGCCCCACACAATGCAGCTCTCATTATTACCAGGCCTGGGCAAAATGGAAAACCTGGAGCTGTGAAGCAGCTAAACCCCAGCCGCACTCAGGACTGAAAACATCACTAACGACAATCCTGAAAATAAGTGGGGTCACCCCACCCCCCCCACCCCGCCTCACCCCCCCCACCCCGCCTCACCCCCCCCATGATCAATACACCAGCCAGAAATACTCCTGATTCCAACAACATACCCTTCAGCCCAGGCCACACGATCTTCACTATGTGTATGTGTTGGGGGGGGTCCGGATTCGCTTAGGAATCGGGTTCTCTGGGTCTTGGGGCTAACATTCTAGGCTTGATAGGGCCGAATGGCTTACTTCTGCTCCTGGTTTTCCATCAAGGAGCTGGAGGAGCCATATCTCTCATTCGTTGACAGGGTGGGGGGGGGGGTGTCCCCGGTGGGAATTCTATTTTATCGCCAACCCCCAGCTTGGGGGAACAGGGGGGAGGGGAAGCAGGTGCTAGGCCGCCATCTTGAACACACAAAAGGTTTCAGGGGGCAGTCCCTGAACTAGAGTCACATGGAGGCCTGGTGCGGCTCTAACGACGGTTTCACAAGATGGTGGGAGGGGAAGGGAAGAAGGTGTGTGTTAGCTTCTGCCCGGGTCAGTCCGTATCCTCCTGGGATTTTTTATCTCCACAGGCTGGGAAAGGTCTTTGACTGGCAACTGTGAACTTGAGGGCGAGGGAAGGTTCTGGAAGTTTTGCGAGGCAAAATCGGAGGGTGTCTCACATTGGATTTCCCGGTCAGGAGATAAAAACTGCTTCCAAAACAGGTGCCCTTCCAGGAATGTGGGTGTGTCCCCTCCCAGATCCCCAACTGAGAGTGTGCAAGGGGCAGAACTGATCCACTCAATTCTTGTTACAACGTAATCTCCAGGAGAGAAAATATGTCCCCCATTCTCTAAATGACTTCCTTTCCAATACCAGCTTCTGTCTGGAGATGCATGCAGTGGGGTTGAGTGAGGGGCTGTGAATTGTTTGGTTAATTTTAAGCCAGGGTTAAGAAGGAAGCATTTGGTCAGCGCTGACCCATGACCTCCTCTATATACTCACACACACACACACACACACACACACACACACACACACACAGAGGGTTGAAAACCAAAACAGAATAGCTATTTTCTTTTAAAAACATGTTTTAAAAACAGGTTGATGATTCAAAAGGAAGGGGGTCACTTCTTAAGTTGTACTAAACTGTTGTTACAATAAATGCAGTGCGAGAGAGAGAGAGAGAGAGAGAGAGAGAGAGAGAGATGGGGTGGGATGGGGTGGGATGGGGGGGGTGGGTACAAGACTCTGTGCAATCCGGACTGACTTGTACAACACAGCCATGGATGCAATGCAGGTCTAACACAAACAACAGAATCCGAAAGTCGTTAAAAGGGCGATTACAGATCAGAAATAGGCTCCATACAGAAAAAAAACAAGGGTTAAAACATTTTTCATTAGATTCACTACAACATTGATACTGAAAGCATCAGTATTGTTCTATACACAATGAGTGTAGTTTTAAAAAAAAAGCCACAGGTACAATGTCAAATTATTCCTTTTACCACACACACACACATACACACGCACACACACACGCACACACACAAAAGAACTTCAAACATTGTGCAACATTTTGTTTTAAGCTTCTTGTAAATCTATCAACTGCAAGTTATTCACAAAACAGCTGCAAATAAATACCCCCAGTCCACTATGGTTTGGTCCAGTGCATTGTGGGATTGACCCTCTCACCTTGACCACAGGGAGAGAGAGAGGAGGGGGTGAGGGTGTTGGGGCAAGTGAGGGGGGGGGGAGGAGGAGGAGGAGTGGTGGAGAGGCGGGGGCAAGGAGGAATGTGGGGATATGGGGAAGGGGTGAGGAGGAGGGGAAGGGTAAGAGGAGGGAGGTAGGGGAGGAATAGGAAGATGGGTGAGTGGTGGGGAGCAGACTCCTACAATGCAACAGTGTTTATTTAGAACGGTGTTCCTGTTGTTTGAACATCTTACGTACAAAAAGCTAAATAGAAAACGATGGATCGGGGGTAGGGATTGGTGTGGGTAGATGGGGGACGGGGTGGAGGAGGGAAGGGAAAAGAATGAAATCGGAATTCCAATAATTCTGCTCCATGTATAACCTCCTGATCACACTGTCAGATCAACCAGGGAGCTCCCGAGACTGGCTCCAACTCTCATGGGGTGGGGTGTGTGTGCTGGGGGGGGGAGTTTACAAATCAGAAAACCATATCAAAGAGTGATGGAGGGTGAGGAAAGGAGGCAACTGGGCAAAAAAATAAACAAATAAACTCCAGTGGATCACCTTAATGTTGGAAATGCATCCAGAGTCTTTCCCCAAAGGGGTTAGGAAGCAAAACTAAGCCTTCAGATTGGAGTGACCAACATTTGGAATATTTGCGAGTGATTGCTTGACCAAGTTAGAGAGGTTAGTCATTTCTATAGTTGTATTTACTGCGTTCTCTGGAGGGATTAACCATTCAGTTCAGACAAAAGTCGAGGGTAAGCACTACTTTAGGTGAATGGGGTTATATGGTCCTGAAAAGGCTGGAGTTCACATCAAAAAAAAAGCACAATTTGAGTCTCTCATAGAGAGCTTACATCGCAGTTTCTATAATTATCTGAGTGGGCTTCCCAACATCACTTCCTGCAAGCCCATTGGGACTGAGTGGAACTGTGGCCTCAGCATCCAACGCTACGTCTTTTGGTTTCCTTCCTTCTCCCTTTGGTGCAGTCAGCATCTTAATCCGCTGTGAGGGTGGGGAGGGAGGGGAAGCAGAGAGGAGACAGGGTGGGGGCAGCGGTTAGACTTGGCGACAACAACAAAAAAACCTGCCCCTCCGGCCGACTCAGCCCACCCACACCTCAGCTCCAAACCCTCACCCACGACCCGGAAAGCAATCCCTCAGTTGGAGGAGGATGAGGCCCTTCAGCCCATCGAGTTTGCTCCGCCATTCAGTCAGATCGTGGCCAATCTGTCAATCTTCCACTTTCCTATCTTTCCCTGGCAATCCCTGATTCCCTTTCCTGATACACAATTCATCTGCCTCAGCTTTGAGTATCCTGAATGACCCAGCCCCCGACAGCACTCTTTGAGAAAGAATTCACAGATTCACTCCCCTCTGAGGGGAGAAATTCCTCCCCATCTCTGTCTTCAATGGGCAACCCCTTACTCTTGAGATGATACCCTCTGGTCCTAGACTCTCCCACACGGGGAAACAATCTCCCCACATCTCCCCCCTGGCAAACCCCCTCAGATCTATCAATCCCGGTTTCAGAGTTGTTTTATTGATCCAAGCATTTGGGGACGAGAGGGAATTCCCACAGATTACCACCCACCTCCACATTCTGCCCGCTCACCCCCACCCTGTCTGTGTGAAGGTATCGCCCACGAGTGAGGGATATAATTGGATTCATGGGGAGAAGCCAAGACAATCCCCTGGCTCAAAGGGTCAGGATCGTATCGCAGGGTCTCAGGCAGTTCCCTGCTTGTTTCTCACACTCATCTCCACCACAACACCCCCAAACCCCCACTCCCCCACCACAACACCCCCAAACCCCCACCCCCCCACCACAACACCCCCAAACCCCCACCACAACACCCCCAAACCCTCACTCCCCCACCACAACACCCCCAAACCCCCACTCCCCCACCACAACACCCCCAAACCCCCACTCCCCCACCACAACACCCCCAAACCCCCACCACAACACCCCCAAACCCCCACAACACGCCCAAACCCCCACAACACGCCCAAACCCCCACTCCCCCACCACAACACGCCCAAATCCCCACTCCCCCACAACACCCCCAAACCCCCACAACACGCCCAAACCCCCACTCCCCCACCACAACACGCCCAAACCCCCACCACAACACGCCCAAACCCCCACTCCCCCACCACAACACGCCCAAATCCCCACTCCCCCACAACATGCCCAAACTCCCACTCCCCCACCACAACACGCCCAAACCCCCACTCCCCCACCACAACACCCCCAAATCCCCACTCCCCCACCACAACACCCCCAAATATTCCTGATGTGTGAAACCTATGGGACATAGTGGCTTTCCAGTTGGGATCCAACTGCAGCTCCACAGAACTGGAACTGTTACCTGGAGTCAGACACACCTCGGACTGAGAATGAACACTACCACAGAGCAATGGGCTGAATGGTCCTTTGCTGTGAGACAGAGTCCACTCAAACCCAATGACCAGGTGGAAACGCCAGTGACCCAGTCTGGGGCCTGCACATCTAGCCTCCACCATCGCCTTACCTCAATTATTGGCCCATCTGACTGAATAATCTTGACAACCACCACCAGAGGGATGCATATCATGGAGGAGAGGGCCAACATCCAACCCAAACCTTCTGCCCAGTCAGGGAACTTGTAGACTTTGTTGTAGGTCAATGGTGTGTACTTGGCGAGAGAGAAGATAAAACAAGCCTGCACAGAAACCAGCAAAATAAAGCATCAGGTTAGAAACACCAATTTTACCAAGGCCATAAAGCTCCCTCTACACTGTCCCCCATCAAACATTCCCAGGGACAGGGACAGCACGGGGTTAGGTACAGAGTAAAGCTTCCTCTACAGTATCCCCCATCAAAAACTCTCAGGATAGGGATAGCATGGGGTCAGATACCGAGTAAAGCTACCTCTACACTGTACCCCACCAAACACTCCCCAGGGACAGGGACAGCACGGGGTTAGATACAGAGTAAAGCTCCCTCTACACTGTCCCCCACCAAACACTCCCAGGGACAGGGACAGCACGGGGTTAGATACAGAGTAAAGCTCTGTTTTTCTCTCCTGCGTTTTTAAGTTGCCTGCAGCCTCAGTGTGAACTGTTTCCATCGATGAGGTAGTTTCCTGGTAAAGTTGAGTCATGTGCTGTGCAGCCAACACTTACTCACCAGTGTATGCAGCCTCAGCTGATCATTGTCTCAGTGCGAGGCTGTGGCTGGGTGAGGACAGGCCATGCCAACACTCAGCACCCAGCGCTGCACACTACTGACGTCTGACTCAGACAGTAACCATGGAAACACTCGTCAGAAGGGCTAAGCTGCTTAGTCGTCATTGTTAAACAATGTATTCTGGAGGTACATCAGCCAACTCCTAGCAAGGCAATGAATCAGAGCAGGAGGATTGGCAAGTTTGAGTTCCCTCCTGATTGTGTATCGCTCCCTGCGCTCCTTCCATTCCCTCTCAGTGTCACACTCGGCTCACACTGACAATGCTGAACTGTGTCTTACTGAGTAACACTGTCCTCTCTGGGTTAGGAGCTATCTCTGCAATCCACTGCCCCAGAGGCCTCCAGACGCCAGGATATTTGAGTTGCCTTAAAGAGGAGACAGACAGGATTTTCAATTTTGGCTGAAAGGTGAGGGAGAAGTGGAGTTGAGGTTAAATGGCAGGGCTTAGTCCGAGGGGCTCATTGACCTCCTCCTGCTCCTCTTCCTGCTCCTCCTGTGTCTGAGTTTGAATCCTCCTGCAGAATCCAGCTGGGGGCATAACGGCCTAGTACAGCAACTGCTCTGCCCAGGTCCATGAGAAACTACAGAAGGTGGTGTGCACAGCCCAGCCCAGCACAGAAACCCCCCTCCCATCCACGGGCTCCATTTACACGGCTCAGTGCCGCGGAAAGGCTACCACCATCATCAAAGACCCCCCCCCACCCCCGGGGAATGGTCTCCTACAACCTCCTCCATCTGGCAGACGGTACAGAACCCAGAACACACGCTCCAACAGGTTCAGGAACAGTTTCTTCCCCCCCCTGTTATTAGACTGATGAATGGACCTCTCTAACTTCAAATAGTATCGATTGTGCTTTGTGCCCCTCGTGTACAGCTGTAACCCTGTATACCTCACTCTCTCAGCAGCCTACGATCTCTATGTCCTTGTTTGCTATGATCTGCCTGTACTGCTCGCAAAACTAAACTTTTCACTGTACTCAGGTACATGTGACAACAATAAATCAGATCAAAACTGATGGAGGGAGCGCTGCATTGCTGGCTGTGTTGCCTCTCCAGTGAGCTGTGAAACAGGTCTGTCTTCCCAGGTTCAAACACAGAAATTGCTGGAAAAGCTCAGCAGGTCTGGCAGCATCCGTGAGAGAGAAATCGGAGTTAACGTTTCAGGTCCGGTGACCCGTCTTTCAAACTGATGGTAGCTCGGAAAATATTGTTTTATCTGCAAAAGATAGGGTAGAGGGAGTTTTTCCAGCAACCTCTGCTTTTTGTTTCTGGTTTACAGCATCTGCTGTTCTTTCTGTTTTTATAAAAGTCGGGAAATTCAATAATAGAGCAAACGTAAAGGCTTTGTATCTTCGGGCATGAAGCAATTGGAATGAGATAGGCAAATTGACAGCAAAAATCCAGGTAAACTGAGGTCATAGAGACTTTAAACTAGTTAAAGTTGGGGGAGGAGAGGTCAGCAGAAGTTAGTAAAGTTTCTAGAGCAACTAACATGACAGACAGTACAGAAACAGTCAGGAATCTAACCTCAGGCACAGCAGAAAAGGGCATTCCTGATGAAGGGCTTATGCCTGAAACGTCGATTCTCCTGCTCCTCGGATGCTGCCTAACCTGCTGTGCTTTCCCAGTGCCACACTCTCTCGACAGCAGATAAGGGGACAGTCAATGCAGGACTGAGGACGTTGCACTTAAATGTACACCTTGTACAAGGGAAACGAACTTGTAGCTCAGATTGAAACTTGCAAGTACAATGTTGTGGTGATCACTGAGACCTGGCTGGAAGGGGATCATGGTTGGGAACTAAATATCCAAGGATACCAAGGATCCTATTGAAAGGACAGGGAAAGGGGAATGGACATGGAAAAGAAGTTCCATGAGGAGGAAGGACTAGGATCCAGGGGCACTGCCTCAGAGTGAAGGGAACGGCCCTTTAGGACTGAGATGAGGAGGAATTTCTTCAGCCAGAGGGCGGGGAATCTGTGGAACTCATTCCCGCAGAGAGCAGTGGAGGACCAGTCACTGAGGATATTTAAGATGGAGATAAATAGGCTCCTGATTGCTATGGGGATCAAGGGTTACGGGGAGAAGGCAGGAAAATTATGCCAATGACAGCTTTAGGGTTGTCAGTCAAGCTCATTGTGTGGAGACCACAGATTTTGATACATAGGGCCATGCCATTGACAGACACAAAGACCCAACAAACTGGCAACAGCTACTCTCCTTGTTCACTCCTTCGGGCACTGCCTTGACAAAAATGATACCACAAGTTGGCGGTTAACTGTCAGTGATCATCAACCGGTGCATTCTCCATGGCAATGTGTCCACAGTGTCCCCTCTCAGGACAGCAGAAATGTTATTTTCCTTCTACATTGTCATCAGTTGTCCTGATGGAGGGCAAGCTGAGGAACTTGGACAGAATGTTCTGGAATGCTCATCTTGTGTATTGGCTTAAAAAGACACAGAGAAAGAGGTGACCGAGCTGTAGCCAATGATGGTCAAGGACTCACCATACACAGCAGCGGAGTGATTATTGTCCAGCTCCACTTCATCCATATGCCAGGCCTGTAGCCAATCATGTCTTCAATTGCATCGTAGAAATCATCAGCTCCTGTTGGGTGGAGCGAAAGGGACCAGGTTATTGATTATAATTATCAATTATTTTTCATGATCAGTGTTTCGGGTTATTAACGCGATCAGCCTGTTCATCTGCGTGAAGGAACAAGGTTTATACACGTTATTTCAACCACTGTGCCTCAGGACCAGAGTTCACTGCTGGCTTTAAAAGGCAGTTGGGGAGGGGGTTAGCTCAGTTGGCTGAATGGTTGATTTGTCATGCAGAGCAATGTCAACAGTGTGGGTTTGATTCCCTGAAGGACTCCCCTCCTCACTTTCTCGCCTCACCTGAGGCATGGTGACCCTCAGGTGAAACCAACACCCCATCCCCCCTTATCTCTCTCATGAGCAACCCCCATGGTGCAGCAGGATTGTGGTAACTTTACCTTTCACCAAAACCCCTTTGACTGACACAATTCAACAGGCAGCTAGCAAAGGCCCCTTTTACAATAACTCTTGGACAATGGTGAGCAGTTCTGGTTCATGTATGTAGAGGCAGTAAAGAAGCTGACTGATTAGAGTCATAGAGTCATAGAGATGTACAGCATGGAAACAGATCCTTCAGTCTAACCCATCCATCCATGCCGACCAGATATTCCAACTCAATCTAGTCCCACCTGCCAGCACCCGGCCCATATCCCTCCAAACCCTTCCTATTCATATACCCATCCAGATGCCTCTTAAATGTTGTAATTGTACCAGCCTCCACCACATCCTCTGGCAGCTCATTCCACACACGTACCACCCTCTGTGTGAAAAAGTTGCCCCTTAGGTCTCTTTTATATTTTCCCCTCTCACCCTAAACCTATGCCCCTCTAGTTCTGGACTCCCTCACCCCAGGGAAGAGACTTTGTCTATTTATCCTATCCTCATGATTTTATAAACCTCTATAAGGTCACCCCTCAGCCTCTGACGGTCCAGGGAAAACAGCCCCAGCCTGTTCAGCCTCTCCCTGTAGCTCAAACCCTCCAACTCTGGCAACATCCTTGTAAATCTTTTCTGAACCCTTCCAAGTTTCACAACATCTTTCCGATAGGAAGGAGACCAAAACTGCACACAATAGTACAGGACAGAATTAACAGGGTCTTTACAGTGGGACAAGGGGATGGAGAAATGAATTAATGAAAAGCCTTTAAAAAGAAACTAATAAAGGAAGCTGATGTGGGGGAAGAAGTCTTTACTTGTGGCAAAGTCCAAAAGCAGGGATCATACATCTAAGACAGTCCCAGCAAATGCATTTGAGAATTCAGAAAGAATATCTTTACCCAGAGAAGGGGGAGAATGAGGAACTCACTCCAGTGGGAAGAGTACGTGGAAACTAGCAGGAATATATTTAACAGGAAACTGGCTAAACACCCCAGGGACAAAGGAATAGGAGGATATAGAGATAAGGGAGGGATATGAAGATGGGGGGGTGGGTGGGAGGAAGAAGGTGTGCAGCATTAACACCAGCACAGAGCTGATGGATAGAACGGCCTGTTAACGTGCTGTAACATTCCACATCATCGTCCTGTTATGGTCAGTTCCACAGACATTACTGATGGCAGCGTGACAGAAAAACAAAACAGAACCGTCTGTGGAAGTATTTCTATCCCGCCTGGCATCGCCGCACTCCAGACCTGAGCTCACGGCAAGTATCAGGGAGAACAGGGAGCTGTGGTCTCAGATAAAGTCAATGTCCTTATCTACCGTCAATGGGGAAGGAAGGGAGTGCTATCAGCATGTGATTATAACTAGAACAAGCTGAGTCAACATCCGCACTAATAAATACGTCCTCCTCAGAAGTATGCCATAAAACGATAAGCAGCTGTCCCAGCAAATGCTGGGATTGTTTTCATTAGAGAGAAGGAGGTTGAGAGGTGACTTAATAGAGACATTTCAGATAATCAGAGGGTTGGATAGGGTGGACAGGGAGAGCCTTTTTCCTCAGATGGTGACAGCTAACATGAGGGGACATAACTTTAAATTGAGGGGTGATAGATATAGGACAGATGTCAGAGGGAGTTTCTTCACTCAGACAGTAGTAGGAACGTGGAACGCACTGCCTGCGACAGTAGTAGACTTGCCAACTTTAAAGGCATTTAAATGGTCATTGGATAGACATATGGGCAAGAATGAAATAGTGTAGGTTAGATGGGCTTCAGATTGGTTCCACAGGTCGGTGCAACATTGAGGGCCGAAGGGCCTGGACTGTGCTGTAATGTTCTATGTCCTCTGCAGAAAGTCAGAAATAAAAAATAAGTGCTGGAGAAACTCAGCAAGGTCAGGCAGCCTCTGCAAAGAGAGAGACAGAAACAGAGGGAACCTTTCCATTGGTGGTCACACACTCCTCTCATTCTTACTGCATCACTGAAAACCACAGAATTCCCCCCAGTGTGGAAGCAGGCCATTCGGCCAACCAAGTCTACACTGATCCTTCAGACAGCAGCCCACCCAATCTCTGTAAGTGCATTTCCCTGACTAATCCACCTAGCCTGCACACTACTAGCAATTTAGTGCGGTCAATCCTGCACATTGTTGGACTGTGGGAGGAAACCCACACAGACACGGGGAGAATGTGCAAACTCCACACAGGCAGTCACTCGAGGCTGAATTGAACCCAGGTCCTGAGCAGTGTAAGACAGCAGAGCTAACCACTGAGCCACCGTGCAAACATGTATACTGTTGGAACACTGTATTGTTCAGAGCAAAGCTCAAACCTACAGTTTGTGGTTTATTGCAAGATGAATGGGATATAAAAATACCCCAGTACAGCATGCTAGTGAGGATATAAATGGAACACAGTGTAACCAGAGTTGGGCATGTTCCTCATTTAATAAAAAAAATGTACTTTTCAGAAGTGGTTGAGTGAGGTGCATTGCTGGGATAGCGACAGTTAACTTTCAACACTGATCTGAGCTTGTAACCAGAGGGGAATGAGAGGGAATCTTATCCAAACATCCAGGATCAGGGGAGGGGGGAGGATTTGACAGAGTGGTATCTGAAAGGGTGATCCCTCCCCTCATGGGAGAGACTGGAACGAGGGGGCATGGTTTAAAATTAAAGGGTCCCTCATTCAGGATGAAAATTAGGAGAACTTTGTTCTCCGAGAGTCTGTGGAGCTCACCTCCCCAGTGAACGGGGACAGTGGGATGTGTGAATATTTTGAAGTCACCAGCCATGATCCTGTTGAATGGTGCAGCAGACACAAGGGCCGAATGGCCTCCTGCTTCACTCTTCAATGTTTCTTATGAGGAGGGGTCAAAGGTAATAGGTCAGAATTTCCCGATGTGGGCGCTTGCAACATCAATTGAAAACTTAGTTTTTAAAAAATTAATTTATGGAATGTGTGTGTCACTGGCTGGGCCCAGCAATCCCTAGTTGCCCTGGAGGTAGCACAGAGCTGCCTTCTTGAACCGTTGCAGTCCATGTGGTGTAGATACACCAGCAATCCTGGGAGGGAGGGAGATCCAGGATTTTAATGTAGTGACATATCGGGCATTGCAGGCAGAATTGGCTGCCGGAGAGCTCCAATTACTGCAGGATTGTATTACTATACAACCCTGGGGTACAGTACTGGTGGGGACAGGTCTGTCCCTGTGTAACACTGGGGTACAGTACTGGTGGGGACGGGTCTGTCTCTGTATCACACTGGTGTACAGTACTGGTGGGGACAGGTCTGTCCCTGTGTAACACTGGTGTACAGTACTGGTGGGGACAGGTCTGTCCCTGTATAACACTGGGGTACAGTACTGGTGGGGACAGGTCTGTCCCTGTGTAACACTGGGGTACAGTACTGGTGGGGACGGGTCTGTCCCTGTATAACACTGGGGTACAGTACTGGTGGGGACGGGTCTGTCTCTGTATCACACTGGTGTACAGTACTGGTGGGGACAGGTCTGTCCCTGTGTAACACTGGTGTACAGTACTGGTGGGGACAGGTCTGTCCCTGTGTAACACTGGGGTACAGTACTGGTGGGGACAGGTCTGTCCCTGTGTAACACTGGGGTACAGTACTGGTGGGGACGGGTCTGTCCCTGTATAACACTGGGGTACAGTACTGGTGGGGACGGGTCTGTCTCTGTATCACACTGGTGTACAGTACTGGTGGGGACAGGTCTGTCCCTGTGTAACACTGGTGTACAGTACTGGTGGGGACAGGTCTGTCACTGTATCACACTGGTGTACAGTACTGGTGGGGACGGGTCTGTCTCTGTATCACACTGGTGTACAGTACTGGTGGGGACAGGTCTGTCCCTGTATAACACTGGGGTACAGTACTGGTGGGGACGGGTCTGTCTCTGTATCACACTGGCGTACAGTACTGGTGGGGACAGGTCTGTCCCTGTATAACACTGGGGTACAGTACTGGTGGGGACAGGTCTGTCACTGTATAACACTGGTGTACAGTACTGGTGGGGACAGGTCTGTCCCTGTATAACACTGGGGTACGGTACTGGTGGGGACAGGTCTGTCACTGTATAACACTGGTGTACGGTACTGGTGGGGACAGGTCTGTCACTGTATAACACTGGGGTACAGTACTGGTGGGGACAGGTCTGTCACTGTATAACACTGGGGTACAGTACTGGTGGGGACAGGTCTGTCACTGTATAACACTGGGGTACAGTACTGGTGGGGACAGGTCTGTCACTGTATAACACTGGGGTACAGTACTGGTGGGGACAGGTCTATCGCTGTATAACACTGGGGTGCAGTACTGGTGGGGACAGGTCTGACACTGTATAACACTGGGGTACAGTACAGGTGGGGACAGGTCTATCGCTGTATAACACTGGGGTGCAGTACTGGTGGGGACAGGTCTGTTACTGTATAACACTGGGGTACAGTACTGGTGGGGACAGGTCTGTCCATGTATAACACTGGGGTACAGTACTGGTGGGGACAGGTCTGTTACTGTATAACACTGGGGTACAGTACTGGTGGGGACAGGTCTGTCCATGTATAACACTGGGGTACAGTACTGGTGGGGACAGGTCTGTCACTGTATAACATTGGGGTACAGTACTGGTGGGGACAGGTCTGTCCCTGTGTAACACTGGGGTACAGTACTGGTGGGGACAGGTCTGTCACTGTATAACACTGGGATACAGTACTGGTGGGGACAGGTCTATCGCTGTATAACACTGGGGTGCAGTACTGGTGGGGACAGGTCTGACACTGTATAACACTGGGGTACAGTACAGGTGGGGACAGGTCTATCGCTGTATAACACTGGGGTGCAGTACTGGTGGGGACAGGTCTGTTACTGTATAACACTGGGGTACAGTACTGGTGGGGACAGGTCTGTCCATGTATAACACTGGGGTACAGTACTGGTGGGGACAGGTCTGTTACTGTATAACACTGGGGTACAGTACTGGTGGGGACAGGTCTGTCCATGTATAACACTGGGGTACAGTACTGGTGGGGACAGGTCTGTCACTGTATAACATTGGGGTACAGTACTGGTGGGGACAGGTCTGTCCCTGTGTAACACTGGGGTACAGTACTGGTGGGGACAGGTCTGTCACTGTATAACACTGGGGTACAGTACTGGTGGGGACGGGTCTGTCTCTGTATAACACTGGGGTACAGTACTGGGGTGGGGACAGGTCTATCCCTGTATAACACTGGGGTACAGTACTGGTGGGGACAGGTCTGTCACTGTATAACACTGGGGTACAGTACTGGTGGGGACGGGTCTGTCTCTGTATAACACTGGGGTACAGTACTGGGGTGGGGACAGGTCTGTCTCTGTGTAACACTGGGGTACAGTACTGGTGGGGACAGGTCTGTCACTGTATAACACTGGGGTACAGTACTGGTGGGGACGGGTCTGTCTCTGTATAACACTGTGCTACAGTACTAGTGGGGACAGGTCTGTCACTGTATAACACTGGTGTACAGTACTAGTGGGGACAGATCTGTCACTGTATAACACTGGGGTACAGTACTGGTGGGGACGGGTCTGTCTCTGTATAACACTGGGGTACAGTACTGGTGGGGACAGGTCTGTCACTGTATAACATTGGGGTACAGTACTGGTGGGGACAGGTCTGTCACTGTATAACACTTGGTTACAGTACTGGTGGGGACAGGTCTGTCACTGTATAACACTGGGGTACAGTACTGGTGGGGACGGGTCTGTCTCTGTATAACATTGGGGTACAGTACTGGTGGGGACAGGTCTGTCACTGTATAACACTGGTGTACAGTACTGGTGGGGACGGGTCTGTCTCTGTATAACACTGGGGTACGGTACTGATGGGGACAGGTCTGTCACTGTATAACACTGGGGTACAGTACTGGTGGGGACAGGTCTGTCACTGTATAACACTGGGGTACAGTACTGGTGGGGACGGGTCTGTCTCTGTATAACACTGGGGTACAGTACTGGTGGGGACGGGTCTGTCTCTGTATAACACTGGGGTACAGTACTGGTGGGGACAGGTCTGTCACTGTATAACATTGGGGTACAGTACTGGTGGGGACAGGTCTGTCACTGTATAACACTGGGGTACAGTACTGGTGGGGACAGGTCTGTCACTGTATAACACTGGTGTACGGTACTGGTGGGGACGGGTCTGTCTCTGTATAACACTGGGGTACGGTACTGATGGGGACAGGTCTGTCCCTGTATAACACTGGGGTACGGTACTGATGGGGACAGGTCTGTCACTGTATAACACTGGGGTACGGTACTGGTGGGGACGGGTCTGTCTCTGTATAACACTGGGGTACGGTACTGGTGGGGTCTGTCTCAGGGTAATGCTCTGCCTGTGGGTTTCGAGTCAGTGTGGGTTTCGAGTCAGTGTGGGTTTCGAGTCAGTGTGGGTTTAGAGTCAGTGTGGGTTTAGAGTCAGTGTGGGTTTAGAGTCAGTGTGGTGAGTGTGCCTGTTCTGGGTTGGGAGTGAGGACCATCACTTACCATACACCCAGGCTATTGCAATACATTCAAAGAATGCCACCCAGAGAAGGCACATGCCGCTGGCTGCATAGTAGTCAAACAGCTGGAACACATACAACCCACCCTGTCAGGGGAGGGAAAACAAACAGTGTTACACTCAATAAGGGCAGTAGGATTCCCAGCTGATCCTCCCTCCATCCCTCCCAGCACCTCTCCATCCATTCCCTCCCCTTCCTGCCCTCCATACATCTCCAGCCCCCTGCCTTCTCTCTCCTCCCTCAGTATCCACCAGCCCTCTTCTCCCTCCCTCCTCTCACCTTCATCTAGTCTGTTTCCCTCCTTTCTCCACCCTCCCTCCATCTCTGCATGTCTTACCTCTCCCTCCATCACACATCTTCCTTGTTCCCCACCATTTCCTCTCCCATCTTATCTTTTCCGCTCTCTCTCCATCCTCTCTGACTGCCCACTTAAGAGTCCTAGAGATGTGCAGCATGGAAACAGACCCTTCGGTCCAACTCGTCCATGCTGACCAGATATCCCAACCCAATCTAGTCCCACCTGCCAGCACCCAGACCATATCCCTCCAAACCCTTCATATTCATATACCCATCCAGATGCCTTTTAAATGTTGCAATTGTACCAGCCTCCACCACTTCCTCTGGCAGCTCATTCCATACACGTACCACCCTCTCTGTGAAAAAGTTGCCCCTTAGGTCTCTTTTATATCGTTCCCCTCTCACCCTAAACCTATGCCCCTCTAGTTCTGGACTCCCCCACCCCAGGGAAAAGACCTTGTCTAATTATCCTATCCACGTCCCTCATGATTTTATAAACCTCTCTAATGTTTAAAGACATGAGCAAAGGGGGTCATGTTCCTGAACTTACTTCAGTTACCATGGTCAAGCCGAGTAGGTAGCTGAGTGTGCATGTTATAGCTATGAAGATTTCCCGTCTGTAACCCTTCCTTAGGAAGGATGGGTAAAGATCTACCAGAGAAGTAATCTGCCCTTCAACTTCCACAAACTGTCAGAGACAAAAACAACACATTAGACATTATATTCAGCGCTCACATTCCCGACGGTCACACCTTCAATAGTTTCTATTTCATCATTCTGTGGGGAAAAAACTTCCAGTCACTGGGTCAGGAGTTTGTGTGCTTTGAGAATCCTTGAAGCTGGATGCAAGGGACAAGCAGAGTGTCACCTCTGGGTGTCCCTGTCCATGTGGACTCCACAGGCCTCACTCACTCACTCCACACATTACCTCCACCCAGTGACCCTCTCAGATCACTCACCGCTGCTGCTCACACAAGGGGCTAATGGGTTGGGACTCAGTCCGTCTGTCAACAAGGTGGGGACAAGGGGGCGGGGAGAGGGGAGGAGAGGGAGGGAGAGTGGAGGGGAGGAGAGTGGAGAAGGAAGAGTGGAGGAGAGGAGAGGAAGGGAAGGAATAGGTGTGGAACAGATAGAGGGTGCAGAAGGAGAGGTGGAATATGACAGGGGCTGAGAGGGAGTAGTCAAGGATGTGGGGAAGGTGTAGTGGGGGTTGTGGTGGGGGAGCTGTCAGTTTGTCATGTCAAACAGGCTGCTAAGTGAGGAAAATTACAGACTGGGTTCTATATAAATGCAGCAAGTACAAAAGTTGCAGCTTACTTTTAAATTGAAGCATTTAATTGACAATCCTGCGACTCACAGGCAATAATAATAAACCACAAAAAAGCGACAGAAATTAAAATTTCATTTCAACAACATTCAGTTCTACCAAACTGTTTAACATCGAGATGATTCATCTCATCACTGTGAGTGCTTATAACACGGGGTTAGATCCAGAGTAAAGCTCCCTCTACACTGTCCCCCCATCAAACACTCCCAGGACAGGGACAACCCGGGGTTAGATCCAGAGTAAAGCTCCCTCTACACTGTTCCCCCATCAAACACTCCCAGGAACAGGGACAACACGGGGTTAGATCCAGAGTAAAGCTCCTTCTACACTGTCCCCCATCAAACACTCCCAGGACAGGAACAGCACAGGGTTAGATCCAGAGTAAAGCTCCCTCTACACTGTTCCCCCATCAAACACTCCCAGGAACAGGGACAACACGGGGTTAGATCCAGAGTAAAGCTCCCTCTACACTGTTCCCCCATCAAACACTCCCAGGAACAGGGACAACACGGGGTTAGATCCAGAGTAAAGCTCCTTCTACACTGTCCTACAGCAAACTCTCGCAGGGTAGGGACAGCATGGGATTGGATACAGAGTAAAGCTCCCTCTACACTGTTCCCCATCAAACACTCCCAGGACAGGGACAGCATGGGATTGGATCCAGAGTAAAGCTCCCTCTACACTGTTCCCCATCAAACACTCCCAGGACAGGGACAGCAGGGGGTTGGATCCAGAGTAAAGCTTCCTCTACACTGTTCCCCATCAAACACTCCCAGGACAGGGACAGCAGGGGGTTGGATACAGAGTACACTCTCACACCCTGCCAAGTGTTGTTGGTTGTTTGAGCTGCCTGAATAGGATGAGGATGCAAACTCTTTCCAATTAGGGCTTCAACATCTGAGAGGGCAGATGTCAAAGGTGAAGGGACACAGCTGGAATGAATGAGCTGTGTTTGCAGTGAGTGACCCATGGACAGAGCACTGAGAGGCAGCGAGTGTCTCTTACTCACCTGCCTGTTATCAAATTGCACCTGTCAGATAACATTATTTCCAGAAAGGAAATTTAGCAGCATTTGCATCTCTGAGGCAGATGAGGAGATACAGGCTGAATATTCATCACAATTCATCAAGAATAAACATGGAAATGAATACTATCTGGAGGGTATTATCTAGTACAAACCTGTACAGGTTACATAGCTGGAAGAGATTGCAACATGGGAAAGCAAGACAAGGTAAACACTACCTGCTCCATAGTCCTTCAGAGGCAGGTCAGGGGCTTAATCAACTCCCCGGGGTGCCCCGGGGGTGGGGGGGGGGGGGTCACCTGCCCTCATTTGGGGTATTAGCTGCCCCTTCAATGCTGCTCTCACTGTGTTTGGGAAGGAGCCTCTGCGGGGGGAGGGGCAGATGGAAGGGGTTAGGATATTTGACTGGGGTGACCATCACAGGTGAGCTTTCTGACCCACGTCACACAATCCTGCGTTCGGCAGCCAAACCCAGAGCCGAATGAAACCAGCTCTCGGTGCACACACCACACAAACACGTCAAATAATCACCTCCACTCTCAGCAAGAAACAAAGCCGAGAGCAGTTGAACAATCACTTACCTGTCTGCACAAATTAAACAGGATGTGATGCACAAATATTAACTCACATATCAAATGTCTCGGCCAACTGCCAGGTCTCTATGGTACAAAAACCCTCAGACTTCCTGGTAAACATGCTGAGCTTTGACTCTTATGCTTAATTAAGGAAACGGTTCCTCCAAATGGCGCTTGTCTTTGTCCCTTTGTCTTACTGGATGAGATTGTCCTGACTCAGACACCGGCTCCCCCCTTCATTGTAAAAGTACCTCCCTTTTAAAAAAGCATTAAGATTTCCCTCGCAAATCTCACCGGAAGACAGCAGGAGGTGGGAGAGGGGGGGATTATTTTGCCATTGGTTTGTTGCAAAGAGACTTAACCAAAAACAGTTCACCATGGAGACGATGGGCAAGTGGGAATACGCAGCCGTGCACAATTTCACTGACCGAGCGGTGTATGTTTCATGATTGTTAGCAGTTCTACATAGAGGTGTGCTGCCGTTATTGCACACTGGCGGGATCAGAACCTCACACACGTCGAGTTATCCACTTGCACACGTGTGTCCAAATGCACACGCATGCATGTATGAACTTATGAAGGACATCCATGAGCACATGGGCAGGCATGTGTGTGAGAGAGCGAGTTTGTGTGTGGGTCTGGGCACATGACGGCCCAGAGACATGCGTGTGGGCACACGCCAAACCAGACACGCGTGTGGGAACACACACGACCCAGAGAAACGCGGGAGAGCACACGCAGACTCAGAGACACGTGCGTGGGCACATGACGGCCCCAGAGATGTGCGTGCGGGCACACGCCAAACCAGACACGCGTGTGGGAACACACACGACCCAGAGAAACGCGCGAGAGCACACGCAGACTCAGAGACACGCGCGTGGGCACATGGCGGCCCAGAGATGTGCGTGTGGGCACACGCCAAACCAGACACGTGTGTGGGAACACACACGACCCAGAGAAACGCGCGCGGGAATGCACACTCCGACCCAGAAAACACACGTGTAGGAACACGGAGGCAAAGACGTGCATGTGGGTGCTGTCAGACCAGACACATGCACGGGAACACATACGACCCAGAGAAACATGTGCAAACACATGCAGAGCTCGAGAAACACGTGTGGTAGCCACAGTGCATCCTCAGTTTGTTGGTCTAGCTGCTACAATCGTTGGGACAAGATTTCACACCAGCACGTCCCTGACCAGTGGGAACTATAAGCAGACCCCTAGGGCACTGACAGTAAGTGGCAGAATTTGCCAGTCGCTGGTGGGAGAGAGGGATTGTAGCTGGAACTGGTTGCAACATTCCTCAGTGACCTGGTGGCCCTGGGATGGGATCACACTGTGACCCAGATACCCCAATGATTCTGTCCAATGGCAAAACGAGGTAAATACCAAAACACTGGGTGAGGGCACACCCCCCCCAGCCCCTGAGTTTAGGGAACTGGAGCAAAAGATCCACCATCACGAAAAAAAACCTTCCCCAGTGCAAAGTGGGTGAAGTATAGGTGGGTCCTCTCTCCCATTGGTTATGAACAAGCTGAGACTCAGAGAGGGAGAGATGGGGGGAGAGAGGGAGAGAGAGAGAGAGATGGGGGGGAAGAGAGGAAAAAGGGAGATGGTGGCAGAGAGACAGAGAGGGAGAGAGAGGGAGAGAGGGAAAGATGGGGGGAGAGAGGGAGAGAGATAGAGAGAGGGAGAGAGAGGGGATAGAGAGAGAGAGAGAGATGGGGGAGAGAGGGAGAGAGAGAGAGTGGGAGAGAAGGAGAGAGTGGGAGAGAGGCAGCGGCAAGGCAGAGAGAGAGAGAGAGAGAGAGAGAGAGAGAGAGAGAGAGAGAGAGAGAGAGAGAGAGAGAGAGAGAGAGAGAGAGGAGATGGTGGTGGGTGTGGGGAAAGATTGTAACCCCCTCCACCAGCCAGAGAACAAAACCCCACCACACCCTGAACCCCCAAACCACACCCTCCACCACATCCCTGGCTGACCCCAGAGAGAGCTGCTCATTGCTCGTGATTTCAGAGACATGACCCCGTCCCCACCACCCCAGAGTTCAAACTGACCTGACTGTCCAATCCGAGAAGAAGGAGCATTACGAAAAACAAGATAGCCCAGAATGTAGGCCAAGGCATCATGCTCACTGCTTTAGGGTAAGCGATGAATGCCAGACCAGGACCTAGGAGGCAAATGCAGAGAGAGATGGGGGGGAGGTGGAGGTATGGGGTTTAGGGCAGGGGCAGGGTGGAGGACGGGGTAGTGAGGAGAGAAGGGGGACAAGAGGCACTAAATGATCATGTAATTTCACATCACAACAAAATACACAGGTACGTTATATCACAGCAGTTACTTTTAAAACAAAGATGGCATGCGTATCAACTTTTCAAAACGCCCTTTCCTTTCACATTTGCAATGGGAAAGTGGCTTCAAATCAGTACTGGATATGCCCCATTTGATCAGCTGGTGACTTCACCAGCAGCAGATGGGCAGAATGGCCTAGGGTGGAAAGCTTCCATGGTGTTCCAACACACATTAAAGGCTCACTGCTCGTTCAGGACAATAAGAGATTAAAAACATTGTTCTTTCTCAGGGCAAAGTAATTAAAAGGTCTCAGTGCAATGGTGTTAAACCCATTTTTTTGTCCCTTATTTCAAACTGCCTGAGAAATTACTGAAAGGGCTTCTCAGGCTGGGACCGCGCCAGAGAGCTGCGAGGAATATGGTCTCAGAATAAGACCGGCTTATCCTACAATCGCCAGAAAAAATGACTCAGACGGAGATTCCCGCTTTCCACATTTAGAGAATGCAAAAAGGTTTTCGGAGTTTGCAGTTCCTGGGCTGGACTTTCCAAATAGTCCATGAAGACACTGAATAAAACATTAGTCAAAGAACAGGATAGTGACGGGGGAGGGGAACGGGATAGTGACGGGGGAGGGGAACGGGATAATGATGGGGGAGGGGAACGGGATAGTGATGAAGGAGAGGAATGGGATAGTGATGGGGGAGGGGAATTGTATAGTGATGGGGGAGGGGAATGGGATAGTGATGGGATTGGGATAGTGATGGGGGAGGGGAATGGGATAGTGATGGGGGAGGGGAATGGGATAGTGATGGGGGAGGGCAACGGGATAGTGATGGGGGATTGGGATAGTG